>NW_015175399.1:340953-361148 GCF_001447785.1 Gekko japonicus | reverse complement strand
GAATGCAGCAACAACATTTGCACATAGTACTCCTGCAGTGCACTGAGCTGCGCAGGCCAAGTACCAGCAAGATCATCCTGAAGTGCTCAGAACAACACAGTCTCCATATGAGCAAAACAATCCAGGAACACAAGTAGAGAGGCCATCACTTTCATGGAAGGTGGCAGGAGCTGACTTAACAGATGACTGCTTCTCAAATGGACAGTTCTATGTGGCCTGTTCCAGAGTGAGTTCATCAAGCAGCCTGGTGATCCTGGCACCTGAGGGCAGAACCCCCAATGTGTTCTAGAGAGAGGTCCTTCAGTAGATAGGGGGGTAAAGTACGTATGTCTCACTTCATTTCTTACACTACAATCTTCTCCATTAGAATTCCTACAACAAATGTCACATTTCAATTTTCACATAATCAGTATTATAACTGGATTTACAGAACTTAAATACCATAGCGAAGCACAGGTATCAGGCTAGTCATTTTATAATCCTCCTCTCCCTTTTGATCTGGTGGGCAACAGACTCCCAGTATTAAGTTTTCTTTTGGGCCCACTATTTCGACCCATAGCATTTCCAGAAGCAAATCCAATTCTGTTTCCTTCTCAATCTTACTGGACTGTATACCCTCTCTGACATACAGAGCCACCCCACCTCCAACCCTTCCCCCTATCCTTACAATATAATTTATTACCAGAAATCACCGTATCCCAATGATTTTCCTCATCCTCATCCTCATACCCACAATGCCTATGGTTTTTCTCCCAACACCAAGCATTCCAACTCCCTGATTTTACCTCGGACACTTCTAGCATTTTTATATAAACATCTATAATTTCCAAGGCATGTTGGGCCCACAACCTTCCTCCTGCTGCCTTGAGACCTTGCCAGGCAGGCCACATTGTTTGTCTTAGTCTCAGTGGACAACGCTAATCCATTTCCCTGTAGAAAAGTAACAGCTGCCCCTTCATCTCTTTGAGATGAGCCATTCCAAACCAGAGACTTTTCATCTCCTGTCAGCTTTCCCCCCAATATTCATTTTAAAAACTGCTCTGCCACCTTTTTGATTTTAAGTGCCAGCAGCCTGGTTCCTTCTTGGAACAAGTGGAGACTGTTTCTTTTGTACAGCTCCCTTTTGTTCCAAAAAGCATCCCAGTGCCTAACAAACTTGAACCCTTCCTCCCTACACCATTGTCTCATCCATGGATTGAGACCATTGATTTGTGCCTGTCTCTCCAGCCCTGCATGTGGAACAGGTAGCACTTCTGAAAAGGCTACCTTGGAGGTCCTGGCCTTGAGTTTCCTGCCTAGCTGCCTAATTTTTTTCCTCCAGGACCTCATGACTGCATAGAGCTGTGTAGAGCTGCATTCCAAATGTTACTTTTATTTTACATTATTTGCTGATGCCATGTACATAAGTTTGGTCCCTTGCCATATGGATTTGGGATATGAGGTACCACTTTGCACAAACAGAAAATGTGTTGTGGCACATTATAAGATCTGTTGTAGTGGGAGTAAGCCCCACTGAACAGACCTTAGTAAAATCCTGAGTAAGACTATTTAAGGTTGTTGTCATGAATTATGAAGTCTGGTTCAAATAATATCTCAACCATGAGTTTAGGTTGTAACAGAATTTAATGTCAATCATGTATGCTCTAAAGAATGTATGTCCTTTTCATAGGTTTGATTTCATTAAGATAGAATAAGTAGGCCTGAAGTTACAATGGTTCATAGTATCTAATTTTTGCTTCCTGTGAAAATTAAAAAACCTTGTTCCAATACAGAGTTAACACGGTCACTTAGCTAGCATGATGAACAGATGGCCTTCTGCCAAAATAAGTCCCAGAACAAAGAACAACACTAATAATGATTTGTGTTAGAGTATCATATGCATGTTCAGAGGAATATCACACTTTGGATGGAGAGAAATGGGTGATTTGGTAGAGTTGCGATGTTTTACATTAAGCAGACTAGCTATGATTATGCTGTGACGTATGAATTTCTCAGATCTGGAATTGTGACACTGTTTTCTTTTTCTGCAAAAACTTTGGGTAAGAATCTCAGAGATTTCAATTCATTCTTAAATTCAGTTTAGGTAGAGTAGGTGCATTTGATTGTAATCTGGACAGGATTGCTCTCCCCCAGGTTCATAACTTGAGGTGCTCCTTGACCTGGGCCTCCTGTTGGATAAATAGTTGTTAGTGGTGGCGAGGTATGCCTTTCACAAGCTTTGGCCCTTGCTGGGCATAAAAGATCTTGCCATTGTGAGGCATGCCCTGATAAAATCTGGATTATATTACTGCAATACTCTTTATGTAGGGCTGCCGTTGAAGACTGTCTGGAAGCTGCAGTTGGTACACAATCCAGTCTTGTTCCATCTACACTGTCTTCCAATTTGCTTCAGAGTTCAATTTAAGGTAAAGTTATTGACCATTAAAGCCCTGTACGGCCTGGGAACAACATAATTTATGGATGGCTTGCAAGGTCCCTTCCAACTCTAACATTCTATGATTCTCCCTTATGAACCCACCCATTCACTCTGGTCATCTTCAGAGGCCGTGCTTTGGTTGCCCTCACCATCTGAGGCCAGACAGGTGGTCACCTGAGAAAGGGATTTCTCGATTGTGGCACGAAAACTTTGGAACTCTCTCCGCAGGTTTTTCTGTGCCCCTCTATTGGTGTCTTCTACCAGCAGGTGAAGACATTTTTGTTTCATTTGGCATATCCCAATAACTGTGATTGGCCCTCCTCCCTGGTTCTGGTATTGTTTGTTTACATGTTTTTATGGAATTATTTTATATTTTAATGTTCTTAATTGTTCAGTTGTTTTAATGGTTTTATGTGTACCACCTTGAAGACCCTGATCAAAGAGAAAGGTGACAGAAAAATGTTTTGAATATGATAAATTAATTAATCGCTTTAAGCTATGCCAGTACTACACGTTCCTTTGTAACAATAATTTATCTAAGCATATCTAGAATTGTTAAGATTAATTTTAAATTAAGGTTCTAACTGAAACATTGAGTGATCCATGGCTAGGGAATACATGGTTTTCATTCTGAACCCGGAATAAAGACATAAATTTCTGACCTTCCTTTAGAGACAGAAGGCTGGGACTACTAAAAAAAAAAAGTGAACTTTTGAGGGAATGTTCATTTACCACACAGTAGTGTAATTTTCAGTGGTTATTGTGTTGCCTTAATTCAGTCAAAGAGACTTTTAGTTTCCTTGTGGTTGTTTTAAGGGAACACCCCCTCACGAGTGGGTATACCTGACTGCCTCAAGTCAGTGGGTATAGGGTAGTAGTTGTGCAACATACATCCAGGTGAAATTTGGGTCCAAAAGTATCAGGCTTTTATAAGCTAGAGTTCTCAGACTGTACAAGTTATGACCTTCCAAGATTTTTCTATTAACAGAAAACTGCACTCAGGCAAAGAGAACTTGGCTAATTTATTCAGACGACATTGCAAAGTATCAAGATGAATTAATATTAACCACATTTTACAGTCTTACGTATTCCATAATATCAGGAAATCACATAAACCAGCTTTTGAAGTTATACAAACATTTGATTAATCATAGATAACAAAATGTGTAGCATTTGTTCACAAAGGCAAACTTACCACAATCAAGGGTTGCCAGGCCTGGCAACTAATGGGAGATGAGGGTATGGGGGTATGGGTGGGCAGCACCATCAGTGATGTCACTACTTTCTAGGAATCACCAGAAACTCTATGGAAGTGACATCATGATATCAGACCTAAGGCCATTTTTAAATATTGTTTTCTCCCACTTACCACTCAGAGCAGCAGTGGGAAATGGGAGCTGGGGGCAATAGATTCCACCCCAACGGTTTATGGTTCTGTGAACTACAGTAAATGAAAACACAATCATGCTTTGGAACACGTACTGAGCTTCCTGCTATTGCTTGTTTTATAATTGCAACCCTCTCCCAACACTAGAAGGATATATATTCATTACAATATATTCATTACTCCTAGGTCAGATCATTTCCCTCCACTTCCAGAGCAGTACGGAAGAATTCTATCCTGAGATCATACTCTGATTGTCCTAGGTTGAAATGGACAAATTTCAAACGCGTTGAAATTAGGGAATTTTATTCTACACATGATTTAATATGTATTTTAAAAGATGGAACATCACACTGAAGCAAGTGCAAACACTCCCATTAGCTCCAGTGAGAGACTGAGCAAGGCCTTTCATTTGTTGTATACCAGAAAAATTCCATCACTAGGCAGACAACTGTAGGAGGAAATTTAAAAGAGAAAGTACAGCCATCCATAGGGTAACTCCCAATCCCTTCATAAACACTAATTAAATAATCCACATAACATGTCAAGATCCATGTTAACAGTTATTTAAAGCTGGCGTTTCAAAAATTCCCCAGGGAGGCATGCTGATAAATCCCATCAATTTTTACAAAGTTTTAACATCTCTAAATTCCAGCTGAGGAATGTTTACATTTTAAATAGCTTTGGCACATTTTGTTGTAGGAAACTGCCCAGATTTGGGCAGGGGGATCTTGTGAGAATGAAATTTACATGTATTATATTTCACACCTCTATCTAATCTCTAAATATAATTAATTGCCTTACATTTTTTCAGGTCTGATGAGGCTTTATGTATCTGTATATGATGAATTCTCACAAGATGGTCAAACATACATACAAAAGACTGAGCTGAAGGACTGAGTGTGCAGCTTTCACTGTCTCATGGACCAAAAGCAGCTAGTTTTAAACAGAGGATGGAACAATACTACTCAGCAATGAGGTGAGGAATCAAAGATGAAAGGAATAGATTTGATATTGGACATATGGTCTGGATTTTATAGAATGACCAATGGGTACTGGTGGGAAAGCTGGTACCTTTCGGTAGTGGGAGGTTTAATTAGGTGGTCAAAGATTAAAATAAATAACTCAGGTACTGGACTCCTCTGAATAGATATTAACACATATGTTCTGAACCAGAGTACGTCCCTTAAGTAACCTACTAAAACTTCCCTCCCCCCACCGTCTGTCTGTCCTGACAACATAAACTTTGAGAAGACCAACAGTTGCACTGCATTCATTCGAAGTGACCACAGGACTTCTGGGACCTGGAGTTCAATTAGTTCTAAAGATTTGAAAACAGTGCTAGAAGTTCAAATGCAAACTGTAGCTTTCAGGCAGTATCTAGGTTTTCAATTATTCTAATCCGTAACATTAAGCTTCCTGGCAGTTCTTCCCAAGTGATTCAGGAATATGGATCATTTTTCCACTGCAGATCTTAATTGTTCCCATTGTGGATGTGCCCAGAAATTTGTTTGCTTTTAGCTTTTCATTTTAGCTTGTTTTAGTATTAAAATTTATTTTCTCTTTACTATCATTATGAAATACTATCATTATGAAATCCAGTTCTTTATATACCTCTATTGGCTTCTACAAGAACACACATTTTCAACTGACATTGCCCCCCCCCCCAACGTTGGGATGACGTTACCAGCGACTGTACTCCTCACTCAATTAACCCTCCCTGCTGAATTTCAGAAGGAGAGGAGAAAGTGTCCCCATTTTAAACGGAAATAACATCCTTGCTCACAGAATGAGTGCAGGGGGACAGGACTGGCATGGGAGTGAGTATTGTTCTTCTTCTTTCCTAGGATTTTCAAGCAGGAAATGGATGTCTATTTTTAACAGAAACAGATCCCATGGGTGAGGGGGGCTTAGCCTTGTCTGTTCAGTTCCACTCCCCCAGTGGCACAACCTGAAATTAAGATGGACAAATTTAAACATATGAGAAGAAGGAAAGTACCTGGTTCCCTTCACTCTGTGGCTACTGGTGCTAATGCTGAGGGGAGGAAATCCATCACCAGAACTTTCCTGTGTTCCTTGCTGAGGCAGCAGTGGGGGGAAACAACCTACAGCACACTCTCTGACATATCCTTTTGCTTGAGACTCACTGGCCACACTGGGAACCTCCATCGTGCCCCTCCCCCCAAGTTAGTACTGAACTGAAGTATCTTAATTGTATTGTCTATCAGTTGCTTTCTGTGTACTTCTAGCAACTAAAACAAGAAACTTGGGTGGGATATCAGGGGAATCTTTTTATAGGATCATGACAGGATAGTTTGCACATGGTTTCTTCTCAAAGTTTGTTGGTGAGAGATGTCTCTAGCTATGGGTTACCAATGTCCAGGTGGGGCCTGGAGATCTCCTGGAATTTCAACTGAACTCCAGATGACAGAGATCAGTTCTCCTGGAGAAAATGCCTGATTTAGTGGGTGAAGTCTATGGCATTACAGCCCTCTGAGGTCCCTCCCCAAGCTCCACACCCAAATAGCCAGGGATGTTCTAACCTGGAGCTAGCAACCCTAACATGTCAGTCATGACTGAGACTTGTTTTTCAGTGGCTGGATCTATGGAAAGGTGGAGCAGGCTTTTTCTTTCACTTAGCGCTGTCTGAATATTTGGCATTGTATCTCTGGATCTACAAGAGCTAAGGTATGTTTTAAAAAAATTGGAATACCAGTCAGCTAATGACCATGCCCAGAATCTAAACAAAGGATACACAACCAGGCCAAATGGAAACCCATCACAGACAGGAAGTGCCACATGATGACCCAGTCAAGTAATAACTTAAATTTATATTTCCATATATTATAAATGTTTTAATGTTATATAGATGGAGCTAATTCTTATGTTTACATTCAGCAGTTTGTCCCTGCTGAGTTTCTGTGGTACAGTCCTCCCTGTCTGCTCTTCTCAGGATTTCTGGAAATGAGAGGGAATAAAGAAAGAAGCTGGGTGTTCCCTGTAGAAAATGAGATAACAGAAGAACATTTCTATATTTCAGTCATCCTTATGGAGTCTTGCTTGCCAAGAACAAGCAACAGAATGTTTCAGGTGTAGAAATCCTAAATAGGCTGCAGTTAAAAAAACAAAACCAAACTAAACCAAAACTCTGATAAATTCCCAACAGATATTTCACAAGATTCCAGATGCAGACTGGGTTCCTCCTGAGTTTAGCCATGGTCTTCCTTCAGTAGCATGGACAGCTATTAGTGCTTTCCCAAACTTAATTATGTCTTCCTTCACTAAATGTTAGAATGAAAGCCCTGGGCACTAGATGTGCTACTGTAGTCTACAGGTCAGAGGACTGAGGGAAGAGCTTGCTGAAAAGCCGGCTATAAAATAATAATAAAGGATGGAAGGAAGTGAATGCCTCCCTGCTTGGTAAGAGACTGTCACTTATTCTACCTGTTGATATTTTTGACATTGAAAGCTGCTTTGAGTTGGCACTGAGCAGAGAAAAGCATGTTAAAAGCATCCTATACAAATATAATAAACAATGCCTGAGCTATTGTAGCTAGGCCTCTGTACTCTCTTAAGATAAGGAGCTTATTTATTTATATATTTATACTCCACTTTTTTGCCAAACAGGGACCAAAAGAACAACATTGTTCTCTTCCATTTTATCTTATGATTGCCAACCTCCTGGTTGGAGATTTTGTGGATTTTGTGGGATTACTACTGATCAGTTCAGCTGGAGAAAATGTTTTCTTTGGAAGGTGCACTGTATGGCATTGTACCCTGCTGAGGTCCCTGGCCTCCCCAAACCCTGCCCTCCTCACGCTCCTCCCCCCCAAATCTCCAGGTATTTCCCAGCATGGAGCTGCCAACCCTACTGAGTATGGATTTGAACCTGGGACTCCCAGATTCTAGTACAACATTCTAACCACTGTACCATGCTATTTAAATGGTCAGGAGCCCTCTTCATACTAAACGTTGTGTATGAATGGCCGTCTACATGGTAGCAGCTGTTATTAACTTAAAGCATCATAGCCATGTGGTCATTTATTCATAGTTTTTATCCTGGAAACAACCCTCCTTTTTCATTAATATTCTTATATTATATTCTTATAAAATATATTTTCCTATACAGAGTATTCTTACTGTAAAATAATTACATGTTGAAAATTTTCTTCCTTCTTTCCTCTACTTCCTCTTTATAGCATCAAACTCCTAGCATTAACTTATTCCCTTCAGAGGCAGAGTCTGGCTTACTAACTTCCTGGCTAATGGATCTTTCAACACAAATTGGACTTATATGGCTCTATTTCCCCCTTGGGGGGATTACTGCTGGCTTGTGCTTGTTTCGTTTGTGTCCTTTATCTATTATTTACATTTCGAAAACATTCTCTTTCATTTTTTCTGAAATCGTACAGTTATTCCTGGCATCAGTAAGAGGATTTTGTCAGTATAATAGATGACCAATTACTGTATGTTGTTCAAGCCAATATGCTGGAGAAACACATGTTGGATGTGTTCTTATTTAGGGTTACCCTTTTTTTTCTGGTACAAACAAAACAGCAAATAAGCAATTGCATCTGCTTGTATGGGTCTAAGAAATACACTAACATGCACTATAGGTACCATGATCAACTCTCTATTTCCAGTGTCCATAGTTTAAAAGAGAAAGGCAGGAATCTGTATGGTCATGTAAGTACTAAATAATAGACATACAAGTTAAAAGGCAATTCTCACAGGCCCAGAGCCAAAAATTGGGGGCACACAGCCAAGAGTACATTGGGGAGGTAGGATTGCTAGGTCTCCATATCCTTAAACTCTGAGACTTATTGGGAGGAGCCTGATGATGTCATAGGTGGGGTCCACAGCGTGTGACCCAGTGATTCCACATTGAACAGCCATATTATTAAAATGAGAAATACCCATTACTGTATTTTGTCCAAGCTAATACCTTTCCAAAACCAGAAATTTATTTGACGTGTTTCTTCCTCATTTATTGAATCCTGTAGTGAGATATATTTTTTATCTTTCCATGCAAGTGCGCATGGACATACACATATGTATATGTGGGTCATGTTAGTTCACTTCTTTGTTGTTGTTCAGTCGCACAGTCGAGTCCGACTCTTCGCGATCCCATGGACCACATCACGCCAGGCCTTCCTGTCTTCCGCCATCCTCTGAAGTTTGCTCAATTTCATGTTCGTTGCATCTATGACACTGTCTAACCATCTCATCCTTTGCCGTCCCTGTCTTCTTTGACCTTCAGTCTTTCCCAGCATCAGGGTCTTCTCCAGGGAGTGCTCCCTTCTCATTTGGTGGCCAAAGTATTTGAGCTTCAGTTTCATTATCTGGCCTTCCAGGGAACAGTCAGGGTTGATTTCTTTTAGGATTGACTGGTTTGATCTTCTTGCAGTCCAAGGGACTCTCAAGAGTCTTCTCCAGCACCATAGTTCAAAAGAATCTATTCTTCAGCACTTGGCCTTCCTTATAGTCCAACTCTCGCAGCCATACATGACTACTGGGAATACCATTGCTTTGACCATGCGGACTTTTGTTGGCAGGGTGATGTCTCTACTTTTTATCATGCTGTTTAGGTTCGCCATCGCTTTCCTCCCAAGGAGCAGGCGTCTTTTAATTTCATGGCTGCTGTCACAGTCTGCAGTGATCTGGGATCCCAGGAACGTGAAGTCTGTCACTACCTCCACGACTTCCCCTTCTATTTGCCAAGGAGTGATGGGGCCAGATGCCATGATCTTAGTTTTTTTGATGTTTAGCTTCAAGCCCACTTTTGCACTCTCCTCTTTTACCCTGAGTAAGAGGCACTTTAGGTCCTCTTCACTTTCTGCCATTAGAGTGGTATCGTCTGCATATCTGAGGTTGTTGATCTTTTCCCCAGCAATCTTAATTCCCGCTTGTGATTCATCCAGGCCAGCATTTTGCATGATGTACTCCACATATATATTAAATAAGCAAGTTGACAATATACATCCTTGTCATACTCCTTTTCCTATGCTAAACCAATTAGTTGTTCCATATCCGTTTCTGTCGCTACTTGGCCCTTATACAGGTTTCTCAAGAGACATGTGCGGGGTTCTGGTACTCCCATCTCTTTAAGGACCTGCCATAGTTTGTTGTGAGCCACACAGTCAAAGGCTCTAGCATAGTCAATGAAGCAGTTCACTTCTTAGACCCCTACAATTAATGCAACTGGTTTGAATACTATACAGTGCTTGGTTATATATTGTATTGACAAGGACTATTGTGCTGCTCACACTACAGTGCTGTGCAGGAATAACATAAGTAAATTGAATGATGCTTTTCACTTGCACAAGAGCTGGCACAACCTCATGCAACAAGCAAAAGAATGATAACTGTTACAGAGTGGCCTGGTTTTAGCACAATATAAATGTTTTCTGCCCAATGCTTGCTGCTGTTTCTGTTCTGCTTACAGTTCTTTGGATCCTATCCACTAGGAATGAGTAGATAAACTCTCCAGTCTTAAATAATACTTTTTATTAAAACACTGATATTATTGCTCTGCCAGGCCTTTCTCTAATTTTGTTTTCATTGCTTAAAATGAGTTTTAGACTTATGTACTTGTTTCAAAAAAAAATCTCTGTTAACCAATAATAGTGGCTATTTTATACTATTTTACAAAACTGAAAATGCATTTGTTATCTGCAAATGCATATATGTTGCAGTCATCATATAAGCTGCAAGCTATCTTCCTTTGAATATTGACATTATAAAATATGGTTAAATGTGCAGCCTCCCTTAATCTGTTGCTTAATCCTTCCATATTTTTGCATTGCATGGGAAAGAAGGAGATACTATATTGTTATCAAATATATGCTGTCCCATAAGGAAATATAAATTCCTGTATTAAGCTGAGCACAGTCATTAAACATTTATATAGTCATTGGTATTTCACAAAGTTGATACCATCATTATGTGTTTAGAATTCACAACCCCCCTCCAACCCGCCCCCCCCAAATAGCAGCTGTTTTCTTTCAAACACCACTCATGGTATTTATGTATATAAATTAAATTTTCCCAGGTTTGGCTGCCTAAAGGTTTCAAATATTGATCAGACTGTTAATTACACTAAATGCTAACTGTCATCCAGTACACGAGAGAATGCAGTAATTTGCCCTTATTACTCACCTCTCACCAATGCTCCCTCTAAGCTGTGGACTTTTGTGAGCAAAAATTCTACTTTTTGAGCTACTGGCATTAAAGCCGTGAGTGAGCGATTTGGCTACTGCATAAATTAGTTTGCTCTGGAGCCATTCTTCCTGAGCTAAGACAAAAATCCGTGAGCTGGAGTCTAAAAAACTGAGCTAGCTCACACTAACTCATCTTAGAGGGAACACTACTTCTCAGATATTCTTTTTTTTATAAACAACTTTGATTGAATATAGAGTAAATACAACACAATACCAGGAAACTGCAACTACTAATAGAACTGAGTGGTTCAATACAAACCGTAAAATAGAGGTCACTATTAACATGTATTACAATAAGTAAACTTCTCACCAACAGGTAAATAAACACATATAGGAAACCACAATAATAAAATTCTACTATTATTCAAGAGAATAGAGAGAGAGAGTAAGAGTCTACCCTAGACTGTGTTACTGGCAGCTGTAAGTCAATATGAACTTTGATGAAGGGGGGCCACTTTAGCATTGGATTGTCAGAGGGGTCAGCCTTGCTTGACTGAGATGTCTGTTCAGAGATTTTATCAAAAATAAAATAATCCCAGACTTTAAGGAGCCACTGATGTAATGACGGAGTAGTATGGAGTTTCCAAAGCCAAGCAATAAAAATTTTTTGCCACTGTAAATAGAATTGAGATTAAGTCCCTGTCGTGTTTCAGGATTTTAGTGTTTGGCCATAAATTAAAAAAAATAAGAGTAGGATCTTTAATGACCTTATGGCCAGTCCACTGATGTATTACCAGTAGGATTTTGTTCCAGAACTCTTCTATGAATGGGCACATCCACCAGTTATGGAAGTAGGTACCTTTGCTCCCACACTTTCCAACAAAGGGAAGAAATTAATGGGTTGACATGTGCTAGTTTAACTGGAGTTAGGTACCATCTTAAAAGAAGTTTAATCGATTGGGCGTGAATAAGTGTTGACCTTGAGGTATATATTGATGAAGTCCAAATTTTGTCCCATTGTTCATCTATGAGTTGTCTGCTTAGGTCTTTATGCAATGCAGTTTGAAATGAAGCAGTAGGAAGTGCTGGATTTGACAGAAGAAACTTGTAAAGCATACCCTGTGTCTGAAAGACTTTAGAGTTCAGTAGTCTTTCATACAAAATCAGTGGTTTATGAAAAGCTATTTTATCTTTCACAGAATAAAAAAAAATGCTCCAGCTGAAGAGATTCAAACCATGGGAAGGTCATTTTCCCATCTTTTAAAATCAAAGCCTTGTCTAAAATGCATCCCTGCTTTGAGATGTCTATGAATCTGGATAAATGCACCAGTCTCCATTTGCTGAATGCCCCATGGTGGTTGCCCAGGGGGAACCAGGTTTGATCTAAGAAACTGGTTAAGGGAGACCATGCCGGAAGAAGACGTCTCTTATGCCTGTCCCACGTTTGGAATGCTGCTTTCAGGAAATTATTCTCTTGGGATTTGTGTTGTCTTATAGAGGGGGACTGCCATAGTGCTTCTTGAAAAGAACCGGACAGCAAAAAAGTTTCTTATATTAATTTCCATTCAGCTTCATATAAGATATGGTATTGTTTGACTACGTTTGATAAAATAGTTGCTGAGTAATATAACTGGAGATCAGGAACAGCCAAGCCTCCATTAGATTTAAGTTTATGCATCGTGTGAAATTGAACTTTAGGTTTCTTGAAATTCCAAATTAAACTATTCAGATTTACAAGAAAGGGGACCCGCGAAATTCACCGGGGGGGCGGGCAGAGCAGAGCAGGCGGAGGAGGAAGCAGCAGGAACAGGTAAGCTTCCCCCCCTCCTGCCAGTTCCCCCATCTCCTCCACCACCACCTGGCTCAGGGGGTGATTCCCCCCCCAGGTCTCCCCCCCGGGTCCGTAGCACCATTCTCTCCCCCCACACAGTGACTCCGAAGCCGGGCCTTGCCCATTTCCCCCCCCCCAAGCAAGGCCTGAGCGGCTTGTAGCCGCCGGGCCTTGCCGGTGAGGGCGCCAAGCCTTCTCCCGCCCTCCTGTCCCTGTGGTGGCGGCGAGGCAGGTCGCAAAGCAGCCGCTCGCCTCGCTGATCTCCTCCCCCCTTCCCCCATGCTTCTACGGCGAAGCCTAAGCAGCCTCGCCGACCCACTGATCGGCTTCCCCCCCGCTCTGGCGGCGAGGTCCGAGTGGCTTCTGGCCACTCGGGCCTCCCAATCTCCTCCCCCTTCCTGTCTTGGGCCCGGCCGATCTCCTTCCCCCAACTCACCCCGGCTCCGGCGGCGAGGCCTGAGTGCCTTCCAGCCGCCGGCCCACCAGTTCCCAGAGCTTTCTCTGCGCGCGCGCAGGGAACGCTCATTTAATTTTTACTTTTTACCTAATTTAATTTTTTTTCCCAACTTTGAATATTTTTCTGCACATCTGGGCATTGCACCACGTGTGCAGGAAAATCTCCCTGCCCCCCAGGTGCCCTCGATGTGCGGATTTAGATATCCGCACAGAGGGGGCAACTTGGCTATTAGATATATAGATTTGCCATTGTTTAAAGAAGGAAGAGGATATATATACAGGTAAAGCCCTAAAGAAATATAAACATCTAGGGCCCCGGTCACACGGGCAGGAAACTGCGGGGGAGAAGCGTGGCTGTTTGCCCTGGGGCAAACTACTGCGCAGTTACTTGATCAGACCTCCCGTGGAGGTCCTGTGGAGGTACCGTGGAGTTTCCCTGGCAAGGGAGAGGTGCTGATCACAGGACAAGCCGGCGCACAACGAAGAAGCGCGCGCCACGGCAAACTGTTTTTTTTGTGTGTGTACACGACAAATGCGCATGCTCCGTTGGGTGCGTGTGCGCATCCACAGAGACGTGGACAAAAAAACCCACCTTATTTGCAAGGGGACATGGGCGGGCGCCGGATGCCACCGGAAACGCGATCAGACGCCCGCCCTTGCCCCGCAGTTTCCGGAAACTAGTACCTCCGAGGTACTAGTTTTTTGCCACGCAGTTTCGGCTGGAAGCCTCGGTTGTGCCACAGGAGTGCTACGCTTCCCAGATGTGCTGGTGAGATCGCGCCCGGAAACTCCGCCTGTTTTCCGTCTCACTTGTGTGGCTTCTGTTCCGTGTGACCGCAGCCTAGGTAGGATTATTGATTTTATAGTATTGATACTCTCTTCCCAAGATAGAAACTTAACATCCCACCATTTCAATAAAGAAATAATACTTTTGTTAGCTTTGAAATGATTATAACAAAAAAATGTCATTAAGATCAAGTGGAACTCTATCACCCAAGTACTGCCAAACTTGTGTTGTCCATTGAAAAGTATACTCATGACGTATCTCCAAAGTAGTTGATGGAGTAAGTAAAATAGGATATAATGTGCTCTTAGACTGGTTAACTTGGAGGCTGGAAACTGCGCCAAACTCAGAAAGTGTAGAAAAGAGCACTGGGAGTGAGGTTGTTGGGTTAGACAGATATAAAACAATATAATCAGCAAATAAACTAACTTTTGTATGTTTACCTTTAATGTGGATTCCAGAAATAAGAGAGCTGTTCCGAATTGCAGATGCCAAAGGTTCTGATGGGTCCCATGCTTCAAAGGAAATCCATCAGTGAAGAGCCCATTGATGCTTAGACTAGCCATTGGGGAAGTATATATAGTGTGCACAACATTAACAAATTTGTCACCAAAGTCCATCTTCTGCAACAGGGATCTAAGGTAGTTAAACTCAATGGTGTCAAAAGCTTCTTCGATATTGAGAGATAAAATAAAAGAGGATTGTATATGGTGATTCTTGCAGTAATGAATGATGTCTACTGTTTTTCTGATGATGTTGGAGATGTCTCACAGAGGAATAAAAACCTATGTGCTCCAGGTGTATATAGTCAGCTATTATCTTCCTTAGGCGCCATGAAAATAAAGAAGTAAGAATCTTTTAATCACAGTTTAGAAGTGAAATTGGACGATACGACTTGGGGTCTGATCTATCTCTTCCCGGCTACAGTAGTACAATAATAATCCTTGCTGATTTCCATAATGGAGGCATTGGCTTGGAATTCATAATTTGGTTGAAAACTTCTGAGAGCGGTTGAACTAAAACGTCTTGAAAACTTTTATAAAACTCTGTGGGGAAGCCATCTGGTACTGGAGTTTTATTGAATTTCATAGAATTTATAGCTTGAATAACTTCTTTTGTCATTATTGGCTTATTAAGATACTTTTGGTGTATTGATGAAAGTTGTGGAATATGTAAATTAGATTTAAGATAAGCAGAAATTGTATCTGGAGCCGAATTAGTAGAATCATATAAAGTCTTGTAATATTGTTCAAAGGCATTGAGTATACCCTTTGAGGAATTTTGCAGGACTCCCTGCCTATCCTGGATGCAAGAAATTATGCAATCAGCTTTTTGCATACGAAGCTTCCATGACAGGAAACAAAGTTTTAGGGCTCCTGTAATTTTATTTATGCTTGAGTAGTAGGATTTTTTTGGATTTGCATAACTTTTAAAGCTTCTAGCTCCTTCCTGAGTAAAAGAAGCTGTTGGTATATTTTCTTACTACAAGTTTGCTTATGAATATTCTCCAATTTTTGAATTTGTACCAGCAAGTCTGTTTTCAATCTGGTTTTCTTTTTCTTGTAGGCGGAAGATAAAGCAATGCACTTCCCTCTAATAACTGCTTTAAGAAAGTCCCAGACTATTTTTAGTGTAACACTGCCTTCTAAATTGTGCTTTAAAAAGTCTTTTATGTCTTCATTTATGGACTTCACTGCAACCGGATCTAATAATAAATTTTTATTCAGCATCCAATTGAATCCATGTTGTATTTGTTCTTCACTTCTAATGACACAGTCCACTGGTGCATGGTCAGACCATTGCCTTATTCCTACTGATGATGAGATTGTTCTGGCTTGCAGAGTAGTAGAGACTAATATGTAGTCCAATCTACTAAAAGGGATTTGGACTACTAAAACTATTTGGAAGGGAAAAAAGTATAATCCTTTTCTAAACCGTGCTGCAAATGCCATATATCACACAAGCCATTATCTTTAAAAATATTGTTAAGTAGTTCATGGTTTTGGGGAGTATGTGATGCTCTAGAAAAGTATCTATGGTGTGATGAACGATCTAGTAATGAATTAACTATGAAATTGAAATCACCTCTTAGCACAATCTTTCCTTCACAGAAGTCATGAAGTTTGGTAAACACAGGTCTTAGAAATGTTATTTGAGCAGCATTGGGTGCATATATAGAAGCTAAAGTAAGTAGTTCCCCATTGAGATGACCTTTCACAAAGACATATCTTCCATCAGGATCCACTAACAAATCTTTTTGTTGAAATCTAGAGGCTTTAGCTACCAGAATTGCGACACCCCTAGATTTACTGGATCCAGGAGCCAGAAATTGAAGAGGCATCTAGTCAGAGGATAGAATAAATTTCTGTGTCTTATTTTGATGTGTTTCTTGCAGAAACTTGATATCTGCTTTGGAGTGTTTCAGAAAGGTTAGAATTCTTTTGGCTTTAAATTTATCATTGGTCCCTCTGCAGTTTAGAGAGAGGAATTTCACTTGGCTACCAGCCATAGTATGAATGCAAAGGTTGTGGCTAACCTAGAGCAATACTCACTTAGGGTATAACAGGATTGTCCCTACAATCCATTAAATATAGTAGGTAGAGATCTCTTAAGAATAATTGCTTTAAGCACCTTATAAAGTGAGAGCAATCAAAGAGGTGAGAAAATATCTTACAGTTAATTGGTAACTCAATATAAAGACTAGATCACAATATAAAAACTAGATCACACAAAATAAAGTAATCATTGACTGTTGCACTAAGACAATATTAAAAGAATTCTCTGCTTGTTGCAGAACTGTCAATATAGAGAAGAAGCAAACCAGCAGTATTAAAAAGGAAACAAGTAACGAAAACTTATCTAAAGCCCTTATTACCCCCTCCCTCCCACCCACTGAACACTCTGACAAATAAACACATTGAAATGAGATAACCAAGAGAAGCTCACTTGCTTATATTTCAACAATAACAATACCAGCACTCTATGCAGAAAAAAATCCTCCCTAACCCACCCCCCTCCCCACTATAACCCACCCCAAACTTTCTCCCACTCTCAAAGAAGAAAAACAAACAGCAGGACAAAAATAAGACCAAAAATACCCGTTTAACTAGATCTATATGTTTCCTTGAAAAACCCATAGGAAAGTTGATTAAACCAATGTGAAGCTGAAAGGCTTTGTCCTGGGGTCCTATCACAATCCAAGGGCAGAAGCAGACCCCCCACCCTTCCTTTCCCCGATGATTATAAAGCTTATGCATTTTTACAACTAACCACAACAAGTTTGGTGTAGTGGTTAAGTGCGCGGACTCTAATCTGGGAGAACCGGGTTTGATTCCCCACTCCTCCACTTGCACCTGCTGATGTGACCTTGGGTCAGTCACAAGCTCTGGCACAGCTGTCCTTGAAAAAGAGCAGTTTGTGTCAGAGTTCTCTCAGCCCCACCCACCTCACAGGGTGTCTGTTGTGGGGAGGGGAAGGGAGAGGAGTTTGTAAGCCGCTCTGAGACTACAAGTGAAGGGCGGGGTATAAATCCAATCTCTTCTTCTTCTTCTTCTAATGCAAAAGTTACAGCAACTTCAATATAAATCGAAACATGAGTTCAAGGGGTCTTCTGAACTGGTATATTGCTCCAGTGCATAGGTGAGGCTGGGAAATCAAGCTTCCTTCTGAAGGTTTTCTTTGACTGAAAGTCTTTAGCATCAACAATCTTCAACTCCTTGAGTAGATTATGGCCTGAGTCTTCGTCACAGGCTTGTAAAGAGGTACCTTGATGTCGAACCAAGAGGTTGCCAGATGCCATCCAACTGTAGCGGATCCCCGCCTCTGAAAGCTTGAGAGTGACTGATTTTAAGTTCCACCAGATTTGCAGGGCCTCTGCCGAAAGGTCGGGGAAAACCTGTATCTTGATTTCTTTAAAAGGTAAGCCTCCTTGTGCTCTGGTGTCTTGAAGGATACGTTTCCTAGTGCGCGCATCAAGGAACTCTGCCAGTATGTCCCTCGGTAGTTGCCACTTGCCAGGGTTAAGTGGGCCTATTCTGTAAGCTTTCAAAATGGAGGGAGCTACTCCATCTTCTAGCTGCAGTACAGTAGCTAACCAAGAGCCTATAAAAGCCAATAGGTCAGTGTTGTCCTCTGATGACTCAGGGAAACTGCGAAGTTTTAAATGGTGCTTCCGCAATTTATTTTCCAAAGTTATGATTTTTTCTTTGACCCAAAGCTCTTGACGTTGAAGTTCTTGTACGTTTTCTTGATTTGCTATACTATTTTCCATGGCTGTCTCAACTGTCTGAGACATGTGGAGGATCAGTGTTTGCAAGTTTGCGAGTTGCTCGGTCATGGGCTTCAGTAGATCATTTAAATTCTTCAAAATATCTGATTTAAAGTTGTGTAGGGTGTCTATTAAGACATTTTTAGTAAGCATTCTGTGTGGTCTTAAAGACTCCACAGGGCCGGTGGCCATCTTGAATGAAGGTTCGGCCGTGCCCCCCTTCCTGACAGATGTGCTTTCAAGCACGAAAAAGACCATTAAAGGGTTTTTTTTGGGAGTCAATACGTTTAGTACAAGCCCCCCCAATTTGCCCATGCCTTTTAGCGAATTTCGGAAATGTGATGTGGGGTTCTGTCGAGGAAAGGGAAGATCTGGGTAGGACAGTCTTCACTCAGCATCCACCATATTATAGACCAATGCCCCGCCCCCTTCTCACATATTCTGACAAATATGCACATCAGCAACACTCTTACAGTGTCATCCTATGTAGAGTTATACTCTTTTATATCTATTGAAGTCAGTGAGTTTAGAAGGGGGTAACTTTGGTTAGGGTGGCCCTGCAAACTGACTAAGGCAAGAAATGAGAGGCACTTTATCATCTAGTACTTCACCCTGAGCAAAGCCAGACAAGACTTGCACCTGTGCACCAAACCTATACATCATATGCCTATCATTTACCATCTCCATTATCCAATAGTTTATGCGTGCATCCTTAAACCACTACCATTCATTCATTTATTCTAATATACCATGTGATCACTATCACATCCTTGGTAGCTTCTGGGGTCCTAGCACTGATTACTGGTTAAGGAAGGCACCATGCTACAGTGGTAGAACTTCTCTTCTGCATTCAGAAAGTCCCAGATTCAATCTCTGCCGTCTCCTTTTGGAAGGATCATGTAGCAGGTGATATGAAAATCTGGAGAACTGCTGCTGTAGTAGATAATGCTGACCTTGATAAACCCATAGTTTGATTCAGTGTAAGGCAACTTTGTATGTTTGAGTATCTTAAGTGCCAACTTTGTAACTGTTAACTTTGGTTAAGTTCCAAACTCAACAACAAGGCCTTAAGGCAGGCTCTGTTTCACTAACCTATTAGTGCTTTTTGAGGGAGTGAACAAACATATGGACAAGGGGGACCCAAGAGATGTTGTTTACCTTGACTTCCAGAAAGCTTTTGATAAAGTTCCTCATCAAAGTCTCCTAAGTAAGCTCAATGGTCACAGGATAAAAGGACAAGTCCTCTTGTGGATCAAAAACTGGCTAATTAATAGGAAACAGAGGGTGAGCATAAATGGGAAATTTTCATAAGAACATAAGAGAAACCAATGTTGGATCAGGCCAATGGCCCATCTAGTCCAACACTCTGTCACACAGTGGCCAAACATACCAGGGGCCATCAGGAGGTCAAGCAGTGGGGCCAGGACACTACAAGCCCTCCCACTGTTGCCCCCATCCCCAAGCACCAAGAATTCAGAGCATCACTTGCCCCAGCCCATGACTTCCTATCTATACCTTGTGACTAATAGCCACTGATGGACCTCTGCTTCATATGTTTATCCAATTCCCTCTTGAAGCCGTCCATGCCTTTAGCTGCCACCACCCCCTGTGGCAGTGAATTCCATGTGTTAGTCACTCTTTGGGTGAAGAAGTACTTCCTTTTATCTGTTCTAACCTGACTGCTCAGCAATTTCATGGAGTGCCCATGAGTTCTTGTATTGTGAGAAAGGGAGAAAAGTCCTTCTTTCTCGACCTGCTCTATCCCATGCATAATCTTATAAACCTCGATCATGTCACCCCTCAGCCGTCATTTCTCCAAGCTAAAGAGCCCCAAGCATTTTAAGTGTTTCAGGTTACTGGTTCATCTAGTTCACACCTATATATGATATCTTCACCG
>NW_015175399.1:327134-339477 GCF_001447785.1 Gekko japonicus | reverse complement strand
GTTTCACTAACCTATTAGTGCTTTTTGAGGGAGTGAACAAACATATGGACAAGGGGGACCCAAGAGATGTTGTTTACCTTGACTTCCAGAAAGCTTTTGATAAAGTTCCTCATCAAAGTCTCCTAAGTAAGCTCAATGGTCACAGGATAAAAGGACAAGTCCTCTTGTGGATCAAAAACTGGCTAATTAATAGGAAACAGAGGGTGAGCATAAATGGGAAATTTTCATAAGAACATAAGAGAAACCAATGTTGGATCAGGCCAATGGCCCATCTAGTCCAACACTCTGTCACACAGTGGCCAAACATACCAGGGGCCATCAGGAGGTCAAGCAGTGGGGCCAGGACACTACAAGCCCTCCCACTGTTGCCCCCATCCCCAAGCACCAAGAATTCAGAGCATCACTTGCCCCAGCCCATGACTTCCTATCTATACCTTGTGACTAATAGCCACTGATGGACCTCTGCTTCATATGTTTATCCAATTCCCTCTTGAAGCCGTCCATGCCTTTAGCTGCCACCACCCCCTGTGGCAGTGAATTCCATGTGTTAGTCACTCTTTGGGTGAAGAAGTACTTCCTTTTATCTGTTCTAACCTGACTGCTCAGCAATTTCATGGAGTGCCCATGAGTTCTTGTATTGTGAGAAAGGGAGAAAAGTCCTTCTTTCTCGACCTGCTCTATCCCATGCATAATCTTATAAACCTCGATCATGTCACCCCTCAGCCGTCATTTCTCCAAGCTAAAGAGCCCCAAGCATTTTAAGTGTTTCAGGTTACTGGTTCATCTAGTTCACACCTATATATGATATCTTCACCGTAGAGCCAGAATTGGAACCCAGGACTTTCTGCTCTTCATTAAGCTATGGCCTTCCAATATGGAAGATGCTTCAGTAGGTAAGTCTAGAAAGCCGATTCAGGGATGCAGGTAACTTGCATTTCATAAACCTCCACATGCATTTACTAATTTTACTAATTTTATGAAGACCTTCATTATGCTTTTTTCATAGAAATAAAACACTTCCATGTAGGAAATAACATGCAATACAGTCTAAATTGTCACACATGATAAATCCCAGATGTGGTTCCCCCGTTGTATTTACATATTTTCCAAAACTGCAAGCAACCACAAATCTCTAACCTTTGTTGTCTGCTTCACCTTGAGGCTGGTGTTGGCGAAGCACTCGAGCACTGTCCATAGCCGCGCCACAAAGGTCTCAGAGCCTGGAGCCGTGATCAAAATATCATCAAAGAATGGCTGGACTCCCCGGATGCCTTTGAGGAGGCAATCCATTAGATTTTGAAAAATCCCCGGTGCCACGCTCACCCTAAACTTCAGGCGCCGCACTCGGAAAGCCCCCCTGTGGGTTACAATGGTTTGAGCCTCGGCTGAGGTGTCGTCCACTGGCAGCTGCTGGTAGGCCTGGGCCAAGTCCAGCTTGCCGAGAATCCTGCCAATGAAGCCAGTACCTGGCTGACCACCGGTACTGGGTACGCATGGTCTTGCAGTGCATTATTAATGGTGCACTTATAGTTGGCACAAATACGTATGCTTTAATGGGGTGATAATGGGGGTTTCCCAGTGGGTGTGCGGCACTGGTTCTAGCACCCCTTGCTCCACCAGACAGTCCAGCTCAGCTTCTATCTTGAGACGCAGTGCTAATGGAGGCTGCCTGGCCTTCATCTGGATAGGCCGTACCGCTGGGTCAAGTTCAAGGGAAACCAGGGACCTGGAGTAGCGGCCAAGCGTGCCATCAAATACACCCGGGAATTCTCTGCAGACCAAATTAAAGTCTACGCAAGATTTCCAGAACTTGGGGTGTGTGGGGTCAAAGACTTCAAGGTGTCCTGAAGTGACAGCCATGACTCTCGAGCGAAGTGGGGAGTGGTGTCCTGGGGAGCGATGTACTGGAGAGCAGTGTGCGTTGCGGTGCTGCTCATGAGCAATGCGGGGCATGGCGGCTTCCGATGGATCGGTGCTCTGTGCTATGCTGGAGGAAGAGTCAGGCTCACTCATCAGGATCCCACCTTCAACGCCAGTATAAAGTACTGAGACTGTTGCATGGAGGTGTGATTTCAGCTCATACTTTATTATATACAGGGGAACTTAAGATGGAGTAGCCGGGCCGGAGGCCGGCTTATATCCCTGTATAAACCACACTCAACACACGCACCCCCACCCGTGATAGGATATTTATAGTGTACCCAAGTCCCATAGGTCCATTCTTGGATCCTAGCCATTTGATAGGCGCACCCTAGGATCCGTTCAGGCTATTGTCTCTGGAAGTGAAGCTTGGGCCGTTCGCGTGGCCACGTGTGGACCCGACCGTGTGCGCGGTTTTCCTGGTACACAACAGAAACATTATGGCAAAACCTTCCTCTTTTACTATTTATTTGCTTTGATTTAATAATTCGATTTTTTACCCACCTCAGCCTCAGGGTTGGTATGGATAATAATACTCAAAATAATATGCTTAGTTAAATCAAAACTAGAAAACAGCTATTAAAATATGACTTGAATCTAGAGAACCAATAATCTAGAGAACAGATAACTGTCATGTCCTTTTATTTTTTCTTGCAACCTGTCTGCCTGAAAAAAACTTGCTTTGAGTTGTGGAAGTCTGTCTATGAAAACAACCTTACACTGAATAGCTTAGCTTGGTTTTCATGAAATTCTACTAAAAAAGTATTACTTTAAGAGTAATTCTTAAGAAGGAATCAGTAAGCAAAATAATTTCTGATCCATCTAAAGAATGTGTACAAAATGATTGAAATTAGCAATCTAAACTGAATTCCTTAATCTTATAAATGAAGATAATTAATGTAGTAAAACTAAGATGTCAAGAAACTTAGTGGCAGCTAGAAGTTTCTTCAATCATTTAATCTGCCAAATGGATGTACAGATAAGTGAAATACCCTTGTCCAAACACTCATCTAGACAGGGTTTTTTTCCCCCCTGGGGGATTGCGCCAGAAGGGAGTTCTGAATTCTCTTCAACAACATTCTTTTAAAAATGTTTAAAACTTCATGAGTTTTCGATATACAGACTGAAAACTTCATTTCCCTCTTGAGAGTTCCAGCACCTCTTTAAAGCCCTGCATCTAGATTATATTTGTTTTAATTTAAAGTGGTTTGCCAGCTTTGAGTATTAAATGTGGTTTATTAAAGGAGACTCTGTGTATCTTCTGTATCGCTGGCAATCTTTTTCTTTTTCTTTTGCTGTCTATTTGAAGACTTTTTCTGATAAACAAAAAGGTAGTATAAAGTATCCTAAAGATGAAACAAATTCACTCCACCTTGTCCTTAGGCAAAATAATCAGGTCATGATTAGACTCTCCAACTAGAAACTCACATCACAAGAGACTGCATTGCTAGACAACTCCCATATTACAGCTGATCAAGCCAAAAAAGAAATTAAGAAATGTAATTGATCTATAACATTCATAGTATTGAGTAGTCTGGGTAATTATTAAGTTTTTGGTAATATGTGGTAACCAATATTTACCATGTTTTCATTACCTGTTTTAGAGGTTTGAATGAAGTCCCCTACCCCACAAAGAATCATTTCTATAGTTGCAAACAAACCTGCCCAAGTGACAGGATTGCCAACAGCCACCATGGGCCCCTGGACAACGATTCTGTCTGGGCTCTCCCTATGATACTGATCCAAACCTAAAATGACAAAACAGATCACTTGCTGGCTATTATCATACATCTATAATAATAATAGAATCCTCATGTCCATCCATCTGTCCATTTGTGGCAGGCATCACTCAGAAAATAAAACTAGGAATCTCAAAATGAGATGATAATGGGAGTTCCAGGACCAAAAATGAAAGGAACTGGATTATCTTTGCCCCAACCCCCTCCCATGCTATTTGCAATGGAAACTAAGCTAAATTTTAATTTCTCTTTTTAATTTATTACCACTAAGGCAGATTAACATTTTATTATCAAGCATATAAAGGGTGAGGGGGAAGCAAAGGCTTCCCTCAGCCTCCTAGTAAACATTACAGAAAGGTCTGGACAGCAGAATTAGATCAACCTCCTCTAGTGACTGGAATGCAGGATTGCATTAGTTTTTAAAAATAAATGCATTCCATAATTGCAGCATGAGTAGAGATGTAAAATTTCCAGAAATTTTGAAGCTGGGAAAAATCCCCAGTTTTTTTCCGGGGGGAAATGGAAATTTTCAGAAAAATTGAAAAAATAGGCTACATTAGCACTTCTTTTTTCTTTTCCATAATGAAAGTCATTCTGTTACTTTAGGGACATGAAATATGACTATGGACAATTTTACTTGGCATGAAATTATCACAACTAACATTTTTAAAATATAGTGTATCCAAACAATTATTGTGCATGGGTGGGGGGAAGTAAAGAACCAGATTAGTAGTAACTAAATTATTATTTACTCAAAAGGTTATAAAGATAAACTAATGTAGCTAAATGATTCAGTTTTCTGGAATCAGATAAATGAAAACTCTTACCTTTTAAAATTAAGTATACACTTTCAGGTCCTTTTTGTTGCTCTGTATTTTCTTTCAATGCTTTGAAGCCTAGTGAAGCCTGAGTGCCAGTATACCCACCCACATGCAAAAACAAAACTGAAACGTTTTTCTTTTCTTGTGATAATGGCACCTCCTAAAGGAAGAAATGCCTCTTGTTCTTGCATTGGAGATTTCAGTTTGTAACCTAGGACTTGCTTGTCCTCAGTGCACAGAAATTAGATTAATCTGATACCATACATATTTTTTAGAAATGATTTGGAAAATATTTGAACACCTTGTCTTAAAATATTCTATTGATCATGTTAAAATGAAATGTTCCATAATCAGTTTCTTTTCTTTTCTTTTTTTCAATTTTTTCAATTTTTTGGAAAAAAAACCCCAAAAAAGGCTTCAGGAAAAAAAATGGGGAAAAAATGGTTTTTTTCCAGGCCTTCCCATCTCTAAGCATGAGGCAGGCTTCAGAAACTGGGAATTTTGTTCCCCCTGTACCCCCATCTTGGCAGCCCTGGTTAGTGATGGAATATGAAAATATTTTCAAAAAAATAAATCAACTGCTTTCCTCCTGTCTCATTGTTTCTCTTATCACATTGTATTTATTATAGTTGTAGCTTATCCTTCCACTGTTACCCCAAGACAGCTTTATTAAATAAATATCTTGCTTTTGCTTTGATTGGGGAATTAGCTACAAAGGCAGAACTAGCTAGAGGCTGGCGTATAGCATTGATCTACTATCAGTTTTTATGGAGATAGTTCTCTTTAGACCCTTGGTAGAGACAATAACCAGGCCAAATTATGAAAGAAATGGATTTTATTAGGTAAAAATAATAATTTAGGTATTTACAGTCAAATCAAGGATTGCAGGCATACAAGGAGATATAAAAGAAGTTAACAGACAGATAGAGGGGTGGGGAGATTAGGGTAATACTATACCTATCCTGAAGAGATGAAGAAATCCAAGGTATAAAGAGAGGCTGTGCATGGACCGATCAGCGAGACCACAGAGAACCTGAGTTGTGGTCAGGAGTGTTAGCTTTGTGAGTGCCCAGCTAAATCACACTGGGCATGTGCAAGACTGGGTATATTTATACCCCAAAATGTATCCTGAAGGTATTTTAAAGTTTCACAATGGATTGATAGGATTCCCATTGTGGAATAATAGGGTGATCTGGTGTTTCCCTGGTAGGGTTGCCAAGTCAATTTTTCTTACCAGCGGGGGAGCCTCACCGGACTCTGGGAGCCGTCTGTCCATGTGCGCGCGCGCGCCGCCAGCACATCACCAGAAGTGACGTGCGACGTCGATCACGTTGAAGGCGTGGCCCCAATCGTTGGAGGGAAAACCATAGAGTTTTCCCTCTGACGATCGGGGCCACGCCCCCAACATGATTGACGTGGTTGCATCACCTCTGGTGATGCAGCCACACTGCTTCGGGAGGCGGAGTTCCCCCCCGGGGCCCGATTCCACGGCGGCGGGAATAGGGCCTCCAAAGTGGTAGTTTACCTGCCCCCATTTGGCAGCCCTATTCCCTGGTACCAGACAGAGGAGGAGAAGATCCTTAATGTTTGACAGGATGAAGCTGAATGGATTACCATTCTACAGAAATAGAGAGTCAATGTTTACCTTGATGGGTCTGGCATAGGTGAGAGAAATGCAGATATCTTGGACAAACAGATAGGTGTAGAAATGTAAGGATTACCAAGAGATATTTCCTGAGTTCCAGGGTGTGAAAGGATTTGGGACAGGAAACATACAACATATTCCATTCATGATGGAGACACAGTGACCAGTGACTTATTGTCTCTGTCTGCCTGTGTATTTGACAAACAAAATACCTGGCATCTGGTCAGGAGAAGAAGCTTGAGGGAAGAACTTAGGTTTGTCCATCCTTTGTCTTTATGGACTGAGCAGAGAAGGGGGAGGGGTCGCATGTCTGACCGTGCAGCTAACCTGGCACTTGGCCTAAGTTTCCCCAGCTAAAATGTGGTTCTCCTAGCCTCCCAGCAAAAGCCACTGTTTAAGCCAAGCCTGGCTTTGAGAGCACTGCTTGTGGAGGTTCAGAGGTTGTTTTGGAGTGTTTCTCTCTCGGGAAAAACCACTCCAGGTACTGGGTCTGTGCTGCTGGTTACACCACCTAGAAGCCCAAAACAGCAGACATGGTTCTCCCCTTCTCAACTTTATTCTCACAACAACCCTCTGAAATAGATTAGCTTGAGATAGTGAGTTTTAAGGCAAGCATGGCTTTGGGATTGAGTCTACCTTGGCCTAGTCCAACACTCTAACTACTAAACTACAATGGCTCTTAGAATTATAAAAATGCTATTTTCCTTTCATATTTTAGAGGAATTAATAAATCGTAAAATGTGACAAACATATAAAGCCAAATTCTAGGGGAAAAAGAGTAACACAAAACCTGCCTTTTGGGTTATAATTAAAAGAGCATTGGCCTTTGAGTAGGAGAAAAGGATGCTGCAAGTAAATTATTTTTAGTAGTCACATTAATAACCCCACCATGACAGGAAGTGGTAAGCAACATTTTGAGGAGACATCCCAGGACCCTGATTTATTAGATGCTAGTTCATTCCCTTCTGATAATCCTTATGGAAACATGGATAGCCATTATTATAGCTTTAACTACAACATGGAATGTTTTAATTTTCTCTGCCACTTCCTAATAAGAAAGCTTTTCTACAATTTAATTAGCAGTAGGAGGAAAAAGAAAACCATATTAAGCTGTGATGCTGTCTGAACGTTTACCGTAATTCTAAACAGCAAATGAACGGCAATGGATGCTTTACAGTTAATGATGCCACATAATAAGGAAGTGATGAGAGTTCTTTGTGAAAATTATCAAGGAAAAACATGCAAAGAATCAGAAGAAATGATCTAGTTGGGAAAACAAACATGTGCAATTCCTCTAGCATTTATCATACACAAATTTAAAAAATTGAGGGTGTGGTTAGAGAGAACCAGTTGTGAAACTTTCTGTCAGGTTTGATCCTGTGCTTGCAGGGATGCCTAGGACAATCACGCATACATCCCTTAACAGATAATAAGAGCTCCAAAAGCAGTGAACACCTGGTACATGGCACCCCTAAAGTCCAACTGGCTTCAGCCAGTAGAATGGGTATTAAGTACTGAAATGAGGCAGCTCTTTTCATAACAACATGCTTCTTTATTGAACTTCCAAATAAAAGACACAGGCTCAACAGGAGCCAATTTATACTTGTGAAAACCACACCCACATTTAACAACAACCAATACAAAGTAGGCAGCTAGGATCCTTCATTTGCATGAACTATATACACATTATTGACCTATCAGTTTGCTTTCTTCTTTAGGGAAAATTTATGCAGCTTTCCTTCACTCTAAATTACAGGCCTGGCTAGAAACTGATGAGGTTCTTCACCCCAAGCAGGCTGGCTTTAGAAAAGGCACCTCCACTTTGGATCACTGTCTAGTTCTTTACCATCTTGCAGAGAAATATTCATCTAAGGCCCCGGTCACACAGGCCGGATATCACGGGGGGAGCCGTGGCTGTTTGCCCCGGAGTGAACTACCACACGGCAGCCGGATCAAACGTCCCGCCCGACATCCCGTGGTGCCAATCATACCTCACTCCTGCGGCGCGGCAAAGAAGTGGCATCGCGGGGGTTGTGTTGTTGTTTTTTAACCCAAGTGTTCGCATGCACCATTGGGTGCTTGTGCACACCCGTGGAGACTTGACAAAAAACCCCACTTTTCGCGACGGGACATGGGCGGGTGCCGGATGCCATGAGCTAACACTGGAAATGTGATCTGATGCCCACCCTTGTCCCATGGTTTCCGGAAACTAGTACCTCGGAGGTACTAATTTTTTACAGCACATCTTTGGTGTGAAGCCTCGGGTGAGCCACGGGAGCTCTACGCTTCCCAGATATGGTGGTGAGATCGCGCCTGGAAAATCCGCCTATCTTCCGTCTCTCTAGTGTGCCTAATGCTCCGTGTGACTGGGGCCTAAGTCTGGCAACTGTCTTCATGCGGCTTTTATGGATTTAAAAGCTTCTTTCGACTCCATTACTAGATCATGCCTTTGGACCAAGTTAAATAAGTCCACAATAAATAAAAGACTTTTATGGCTCATCTTTAAATTATATGAAGAGCCCTATGCACAGGTACGTTATAGCCTGGAAGGACAGCTCACAAACCCTATCAATCTTGCTAAGGGAGTAAAGCAAGGCTGCTTATTGGCCCCTATACTCTTTAATTTTTATATTAATGATATGGTGCCTTTTATTTAAAAATATGCTCAACATGCACCTATTCTGGCAGACCAGGAAGTCCCTGTGTTATTGTACGCAGATGATGCAATCTTGCTCTCTAGATAAGCATTCTTGTTCCGAGTATTGTAATCAAGAGGGACTTAAGATAAATTATAAGAAATCAAAAATTATTGGGTTTTTTTCCTAAGAAGATAATCCATAATCGTAAAGCATGGAAAATCAATGATGGTGAAATTGAATTGACAAATCATTTTAATTATCTGGGAGGGGTCAGAACCAGTCATGGAAACATCACCTTAATGGAAACATTATCACCTATGATAATGCTAGACCTAGTGTAAATGCTCTTTTAAGATACTATTACTCAACAGGTGGCCAATATATACCAATGGCTATCAAAGCCTTCAATTCAAAAATAATACCTCAAATTTTATATGGTGCTCCCATTTGGATTAGTGCAGTTTCAGAATCTTTAGATAATATATTGATACAATTTTTAAGATGAATCATGTGTGTTCCTAAATGTTCTTCTAGCCTCCCAGGAAAAAGCCACTGTTTAAACCAAGCCTGGCTTCATAGGGCACTGCTTGTGGGGGTTCAGAGGTTGTTTTGGGGTGTCTCTCTCTCAGGTGCTTAGGTGGGAGCTGGTACAAAGCTCCCTAGAATTTAGAGTGTGGTTGGCTGCTTTTAGACTAAGATTGAAGGTCTGTTTTTCTACTTCAACACTGGGAAACCTAATACATAAATTGAAGGAGGATAACTATAGAAATACCTGGTTTAAGCAAATAGATAAGAAACTGGATCTCCTTGGTATCCCATTAACAACTCTGGAAAATATATCCCAGCAAGAAGCATGGGCCCAGATTAAATCGAGGGCAAGTAATTGGGATAGGGCAAGCACTGCCACATGTGCAAGGGGTGTATGTTCTCCACTAGTGTTGGGAATTCCCCGTTCGTTGACTCTTCCATCATATTTAAGCCATCTTCCCTTCCCTTCCCTTTCCAAAGAATTGCTTTTACTCTTGCTAGGCTAAATGTTGTACCATCTGCAGAGTTTTGCATTCATTCCCTACTCAGATAGAGTTTGCACCTGCACATCTGGTGAGATTGAGACGTTGGCACACCTCCTTTTGTTTTGGTCTGTTGCCAGCATTCTCAGCACTGAACCTGGGGTGGTCTTTCCTGAGAGAGAGACACCCCAAAACAACCTCTGAACCTCCACAAGCAGTGCCCTATGAAGCCAGGCTTGGTTTAAACAGTGGCTTTTTGCTGGGAGGCTAGGAGAACCACATCTTGGCTGAGAAAACTCAGGCCAAAGAATTCTTCAGGCTGGCTGCATGGCCAAGCAATCTCCATGCAAGCAATTCCCCCCCCCCACTCTTCTCTCCTGTCAGTTTAGTCCAAAAAGGACTAAGAATGGACAACTCTCTGCCCTTGCCTTAGGCATCTTCTACTGACCAAATGGCTAGTCTTTTGACTGTCAAATGTACAGGCAGGCAGAGACAAAAAGCCTCTGGTCTGTGCTATTGTTATGAATGAAGTGTGTTGCATATTTCTACCCCCCTCTCCTGTTTCACCCATGTCCGGAAGTATCTTTGGAATAATCCTCTCATCCTTGTCTCCATATATTTGTCTAAGATATCTGCATTCTTACACCTATGCCAGACCTATCAAGGTAAACATTAACTCTTCATGTCTAGTGAATGGTCAGCCATTCAGGTTCACCATGCCACACATTAAGAAACATCACTCCTTTTGTCTGGCACTAGGGGAAATGCCAGACCACTCTATTGTTCCACAATGGACATCCCCAGTACAGTCATCCAACACCTGGCTTCTATTGTTAAATCCAGACCCTGCCTCTCTGGAAGCTCACTGGTCACATCTAGGCCTTGCCTATCCTGATGCCACACACCCCTGGAACTCATCATTGGTCCAGGAAATCTATTGTTCTCACCTGAGACCAGCCCACAGGGCCACCCATTGGTCTGCATTGTCTTCCTATGGGTATATCCCAGCGAACACATGGCCTCACACCATGTGTTTTTTGCCATTATGCCAACTGGCAGTCCACTCCTGGAACCCTCTGGGGTTCGGGTCACCACCCTTTCTTTATGGACATCTGCCCATCTGGACAGGTAGTATCACCCCATAACCCCCCCATTAGCTATCAATCACCTCTGCTTCCTTAAGTCTGTATTGTGTATGTGAATGTTTAATTCCTGTTTGTGTGCTTGTGCATTGTTTGCTTGTGATGAATCTACAGTAAAGGAATCATTTTATATTGAAACCAGCCTCCGTGTCTATTTCTGGTGCTTCTGGAAGAAGCGGGACCCCTGTATATAAAGGTGTTTGTTCCCTTATTGCCTATTGCTACTTTATAATATCTCATATTCCCCAATACTGATAATAACTCAGAGCAATCAGGCTAACAGGTCCCACTTGATAGCTCCTAGGTCTTATTGGATACTACCTATTTTAACAACATATCTTCCACTTGATTCATGGGTGATCTCTTATTTGCTGACAGATACTAACCCAGCAATTACTACTTCAGTAGCAAGGTATTTAGCAACTATAATTGTACAAGAAAGAGGACCCGCGAAACTCGCGGGGGGGGTGCTCTACACTGAACAGGCGGCGGAGGAACCAACAGGAGCAGGTAAGCTCTCCCCTCCCATCCCGCCGGTTCCTCTGTCTCCTCGACACACACCCCGCTCGGTCTCCCCTTGTCCGCCTCCCCCCCTGCTTCAAACCGCTTGAATCGGCCTTGTTCAAACGTCGCCAAAAACAATTGGAGCGGGAGGGGAGAGTCCCCAGACGCACCTGGAGCCGGCGGCCACAGCCGAAACGCCCTCCGCGCTGGGGAAGGGCCGCAGGGGGGTGAGAGGCAGCCGAGGCACGCAGAAGCCCCCCCCTCGGAGCAGCGCCTCTCGGCGGGAACCCAGACCCAAAATGTGAGGCGGAGAGAGTCGTCTGCCCAGCGGGTCTGCGGCGGCCCATGCCGTAGCTTACTCTGTGCCTCCCGGAAAGATCCCCTGGCTGGCAGAGAGAAGGCCGGAACCGCGCCGTCTGAGCCGGACGGTGTGGAGGGCCCGGGGAGGGGTGGTGGTCGCCTTTTAGCTGACTGCTCTGGGACGGGGGTCGGCGATCTCCCTCCATGGCTGGGCACATCTTGGAAGCCTCGCCGCTCTCCCCCATGCTCCGTTTCCCCACACACACCGAGGCCCAAGCCAGGCCTCGCTGGTCTCTCCCCGCCTGCCCGCCTTCCCCGCCTTGTCCTGCCCTCCCGTCGCCTGTTGCCGCTGCGCCATTTGCAGAGCATTCCCTGCGCATGCGCAGGGGATGCTCTGTTACTTTTGGGGGGATTTAAATATCCCCCCGATATTTTTTCAAAGTTTTTAGATTTTTGTGCACACGTGGGGACTGCCCCACGTGTGCACAAACCTTTCCCGGCCCCCCAGGTGGCCCCGGAGCGCAGATTTAGATATCCGCACTCACTGGGCCACTTCACTATTAGATATATAGATTAAAGCGTAAATAGTGGATACCATTGAAAAGCTTATATTTATTTATCTT
>NW_015175399.1:281532-326257 GCF_001447785.1 Gekko japonicus | reverse complement strand
AGTTCTTAAAGCGCGCTCCAGAGAAACAAAACTTTTTCATGCTTCGTTTCAAATACATCAAAGGAAGTCACTCCTATCCGCTCAGTCCATTCCCCCCCTCCTTTATTCTCGCTTATGAAGTTAGAGGATCAACCTCCTCGTTTCTCGCTGGGGGGGGGAAGCGCTTTTAGTTCTTTTTCTCTGCATTTTGACAACTCACAGTTAAGCCGATCTTTTCTTTTTCCATTTTTTCGGATGGTCGCTTTATCACTCGGTGAGCGGGAGCCAGACCGGAAGCCTCTATTTTAACTTTGTTTTGATGTTTAAACACATACTGTATTTTATGCATGTGCTTGAGACCTTTGGTCATATAAGCCGAAATAAATAAATAAAATAAAAGCTTGATCCAGATCAAGCTTCCCAAAGACTTGATCTCCTGCCAATGATGCCAAGATGTGGCTCACAACCAGTACAGGGTAGGCATGTTGTGGTAGGGCCTTGTTAATTGTGCATTTGTAGTCAGCACAACTGCACACAGGTCCATCGGGCTTTACTGGAGCGACTATGGGTGTTTCCCAGCGTGCACGTGGAATGGGTTCAAGAATGCCTTGGCTGATGAGCTTGTCCAACTGCTTGTTGATCTTTGGTTTGAGCGTGAAAGGAACTCGCCACAGCTTTACTATGATTGGTTGGATGTTCGGGTCTAGTTCAAAGGAAACTGGTGTGCCTGTGGATTGGCCCAAGGAATGTGTCACGAACACGGTACCAGGCCAGGCGAGAGCAAGATAGTTCAAAGGCAGTCCAAAGTCAAAACAGGGCAAGCAGAAACACCGAGAGACCAAGTCCAAATCACCAACCATTAGAGTAGTCGTTAAAGTCAGGGAGTCCACAGAAGTCAGAAGCCAGGGAGTCAAAGGTCCAAGGTACAGGTCAGGAGTGTAGTCGTACGAGCCAAGGTCAGGAGCTGAGAAGTCAAAAACGAGGAGCCGGAACAGGAACATGAGTGGTGAGGTGCAAAGCTTCGTCCAGAATGACTAGTTGCTAGCACAACTAGTCGGCGTGAGTGCGAGAGCTAAATAGCCCGTAAGGCTGTTGGAAATTAGCGTGCCCTGATTGTGTCCTGGCTCCCGCTAGTACTCAGGGCTAAAAGAGCGCCTACCACGCATGCGCGCATCCCACCACCGAAATGCCATGTCCCGTCGGCGTTGTTCCCGCAAACGGGATACCGGTGGGGGCGAGTCAGGGTGCGTGTTGCTCCGGCGTGAGTCTGCTTCAGCTGTTGCTGGAGCAGTTTCTATGGCTTCAGTCCTGTCAGGTTTTCAGGAGCTGGGAGCTCATCCCCAGCAGTACTTAGCAGCAGCAGCCGTGACAAAGTGTTGGACACTTCATTTGGGCATGGATGCTGGAACAAAAGCCTCTCAGCATAAAGATTTAAGTCACTGTGAAAACCTTAAGAAACTCTCATTAGCCTGAAACATAAGAACTAAAGTCTGTGAGTGTACTAATTTTACCTCAGAATTATCTATACTGAGTTACCTCAGAAGATTTACCCCTGATTTCACCTGTTGTTTCTGCTCTATGTTGAATAAAATATTTTGTTAATTTGGAATATAAAAACTTATTGAATGCCATTTAAGTCGTATAAGTTCCGGGGCTGAGCAATCAAAATATTATACTGTGACAGGGTGGGACAGCCCAAATTCTTCAAGAAAGAAGAAAACAGATAACTAGGGAGGCTCAGTCACAAAAGGGAAAGAAAAACGGAGGGAAACATCTTGACTCTGAGGGAGTGGACTGGGGCATCATAGGAACCTTGTGAATGTTTTTGAAACAGAGTTAAGAGATATTTGAAGATACAGACGATTTGTACAATAAAGAGGATTTGAAGATATGGAAGATTTACACAATAAAGAGGAGTAAAAAGAAGCATTATGAAATATATTCTTAAAGGGGGAGATTTAACCAAAGCATGAACATAGTTATTTTACTAACCAATGAAGAGAGAAAAAGTCAAGTTCATTTCAAGCTAAAACAAAAGGCATCTTTTACAATCCAAAGCAGAGTCATATAAAGATATATAGCAAAACTAGATGAGGAAGTGGATTTTTTTTAAAGTAGGGGGGATGAAAATATGTTGTTCCACATACAATAAAGAAAGGTAATTTATTGTAAAAAATGCCTATGTGTTTGAATATAACTGAGGGACAGTAGATGGCTTATATCTAGAACTTTAAAAAAAACGTTGGCAAGCACCAAAAGCAGTGGAGGAGAGAGGACATACAAGGCATTTTTACATAACACACTTTAATATAGCAAAATAGTGGACACATTATAAATAAGGGGGGAAAGAAGCATGTATTTATCTAGTTGGAAACCCCCCCACAAAGATGTAGAAAATAGCAGGGTGACAAAATTTACTGAGACTGTTGCCAGGCCATTCAATAGGCCTTGACACCTGGAGCCTCGCAGAGTGCTGGCCACATGATCAGTTTCAATACAGACAATTTGATAACTGTGTCAGTATTGATTGCCAGCATAGCATAATATCCTGTCAGGTCATTTGCTGAAGGAAAATAGAAGGCCTGAATATGGTGAAGCAAGGAATGTTGACAGCAGCTGAGTAAAGGAAAGGAGGAGGAGCAACTGCAAAGTCAAGACCCTGAGAGTCTGAAGAATCTTGGAGAGGTAGGTTTTGAAGGGTGGATTTCTGCAGTTGTTCCCTACTCCCACAATTCCTTGAGGACCTCCATCTTGCAGTGTTCAACAATAAAATGGCTGGGTCCTGTTATAAAGGCAAGGAAACCAGGCTGCCAAGCCGAGTAGTGGGTTTCTGCTTGCTCAGGGAATTCCCTGGATATGATGATGATGATGATGATGATGATGATGATGATGATAACAACAACAATGACGACGACGACAATGATGATGATGATGATGAAAAGAATAAGAAAAAAATAGTCTGATGAGGACTGAATACACTCCAAAAATGAGAAGATTTTGGGAGCATCTGGATGTCAGGGTTTTTTCCAAAAACAAATCAGAGAAAGATAAGAAGCCCCTAAGAATTTTTAGAATCCTGGAGAGGGAGATTTTGAGGGATCAGGTAGGATTTCCCAGTTGTTCCTTCCCACAGTTTCTCAGAGGCCCCCAGTGTGGTGTGCATTTGCCATCTTCCTAACAACTTAATCTAATATAATGATGTTAGCTCGGTCTTCAAAAACTTATGTTACTCTCTAACTGCACTATCTTGTAGGATGTATATTGTACAGATACATCAAGTATATGTAAGCTGCAAGAGACATTCATGGGCCCTGGAAATTCTATCCCTATATACTGTAATAACTTACTGATTTTTCTGTGAACAGGAAAAATGGATCTTGGTCTTCTGCTGCAAATGCTGTACCAAGCCAACATTTCTTTCTTAGCTAACAATAATTCACTATTTGCGGCATGAACAATTCTTTTTTTTTTTAACTGAAATGAGCAACAGGAAGGAAATTGCAGGGGAGAATTTATATGAATGAGAGTTACAGCATCCCTATTAAAAATGAATCACTTATGAAAAGTGATGGGAAATTGTTGGTGTGTCCTCATGGAAAGATCAAAAAATTAGCAGGAAATACAGTCTATCTTTGAAATGGCTTAGTTACTGGCTGTTGCTTTTCTCAAAACAATAGAATTAGCCAGTGGGGCATATGACTGAGCTATCCGTTTTTTTTAAAAAACTATAGTCCGGCCCGCCAACGGTCTGAGGGACAGTGAACTGGCCCCCTGTTTAAAAAGTTTGAGGACCCCTGGTCTAGGTACACCACTATGGAGAAGAATTCCCCATTGTCTTTCCTGTCTCTCCCTAACAGCCTGCCTCTCTCTTTCCTTTCCTTCTAATTACAGAGAGGTGGTAGACTCTCCCTTGAACCACTACATGGAATTAGTGAATGCCAGGATGTGGGCTCCTGTAGGTATGTAGATGAGATAATGTTGTGCCTTCTCAACTCTGCCCTCTTTGTAATAGTTTCAACCACAGTGCTATTTAATTTTTTAAAGTATTTATTTATTCGGAACATCTCTATACCATCTCTCCAGAGGATCAAAATATAGAACCATAAGAAGTTGCTAACAAGGAAAAAATTGTAAACTGGTTTCATTTAATTAAAAAAAAAACTAAACAAAGCATCTATTCAGGATATAAATTACTGGGGGCATGGGGATGGAGAAGCAGTGGAGTACCAAGGGTGGGGCAGGGTGTGTGGTCTTCCCCAGGCACTGCTTGTGGAAGACCCTTGAAGGGGGCCCTTGAAGCCAGTGTCATGCTGCATACAACTGAACATCTGAACATCTTTACTTTTATTTTTAAAATGCAGTTATGTTTCTTCTTCTTCTTCTTCTTCTTCCAGACAAAATGGAAATGGTGTGGGTTCCATTGAGCCACAGTCCATCTTTTTTATTTTAATCAAATGCTTTGCCTTCATATTTTATACATTGTTGATTTCATTTTGATTAGTTTGTTGTGTGATTTTGTCGTATAAGACTCCTCAGTACAATTAGGGACAGAAATGTGAGGGAGAAAATCAACCCTCCATCATGAGTTGGCTGATCATTAAACTATAAAAAATAAAAAATAAAATTATCATTATTATAATAATTATTATTATCATTATCAACAACAACAATAAAAATAAACTCTCCATCCTGTGTTGGCTGATCACTAATCTACAAAGTCTCAGTAGTTAAGATGCCTGTTGTATATTTAGAATATAAAATGTCATATCAGAGTGGTTCTATTGCCTATTTTAATATCTTAGAAGTTGTTTGTGAATCTCTCCTCAACATTGGTGGCCATGCTGCCACAAGTACTGTCAGTATCTCTGAGTAACCTCTTCCATACAAGACTTTGGCTTTGAAAATCCATCACCTTTGGGGCAACCATCATGATTGTCTTGGGATTCTTGCAATACACTGAAGCTGCTGAGACTGCAGGTTGAATAGGAAAACCAGCATGGAGAGAAACGAGAAAACTAGCGGTGGCTTCTAATGGTATTCTATGACAAATGAAATATAACTGCTGAAGACAGCAACATAACTTTTTACTCAGCTTTTAGTTGCAAGGAAATGACTGCAATCTCTGGGCAATTACATCTTTCCAGATAAAAGTAATATAGTGTGATATGCCGCAAACCTGCAAAAACAAGCAGTGCAAGAAATTGCTGAGTAGTTGGGTTAGAATGAATAAAAGGAAGTACTTCTTCACTCAAAGAGTAATTAACACATGGAATTCCCTGCCACAGGAGGTGGTGGTGGCTACAAGCATGGACGGCTTCAAGAGGGAACTGGATAAACATATGGAGCAGAGGTCCATCAGTGGCTATTAGCCACAAGGTATAGATAGGAACTCTTGGTCTGGGGCAAGTGATGCTCTGTATTCTTGGTGCTTGGAGGGGCAACAGTGGGAGGGCTTCTAGTGTTCTGGCTCCACTGGTGGACCTCCTGATAGCACCTAGTATTTTTGGCCACTTTGCGACAGAATGCTGGACTGGATGGGCCATTGGCCTGAACCAACATTGGATCCTCTTATGACCTTAGGTAGAGTAGAAACAATACAATAAAATTATAAAAACAACAACATGAGAATTAACAAGGAAAAAAAGGTCAAAAACAAGCCATAAACATAAAAACCACCTAAAACTAAATTAAGCACCCTACAATGATATTCAGGCTAGAAGCAGCCCATAAAAACATTTTTAAATAGATAGGACCCCTGACTTAAAAGAAATATTTTCACCTGGCACCTAAAGGCAACACAACAGGTGCCAAGTGAGCTACTACTGCAAAAGCCATGTTTATGGTTGCCACCAGCCAGTGGCATAGAGAACAATGCTTGAGAAGAGGATCATAATTGGTGGACTGAACACTTTGGGAGAAAGTAATCAATCTATTATTTATTGCTTCTGTCATGAGAGGCTCAGGACTGACAAACACAGTTTCATGTAGCACTAATGTGTGTCAGTGTTGGTGCAAGAGTAGGCTTGGGATTACTGGTTTTACAATAAGTATGGGCTCTTTTTGTAGCAGGGACTCCCTCGCATATCAGGCGACACACCCCTAATGTAGCCAATCCTCCAAGAGCTTACAGTAGCCCCTGTAAGAAGAGCTCTGTAAACTCTTGGAGGATTGGCTACATGAGGGGTGTGTTGCCTAATCTGCAAAGGAGTCCCTGCTACAAAAAGAGACCTGAAATTTCTGTATACATTGTATACATTGCTCTCAAACTCAAATGAGGCCTTGTGTCACATAGGTGCTAGTCCTCGTTAGACATTTGGGTGCATGCCCATACTGAATGCATGTAGAAGGGAGCAGGATCATGCCTATTGGTCCTGGCCAAATTCAACTGCATGTCTTCAGTGAATCCCTATGAGTGTACATGTATAGGCTACTTCACATAATCAGCAATCCTTTAAAAAAGAAAACTCTTGTAAGGGTGTAGGAGCTCACTGCAGATGTTTGGCAGAACACACAGATGTCAGCGGTGAAGACAGAGGGTGTGATCCACAACCCTATACTTGCATTTGGTGAATACACAGTTGAACATATAAACAGGGCTACTGATTCAGTATTAGGTGGGGCACTGGACTAAGAGACTGAGGAGATTTGGGCTTAAACCCTCACTCTCATGAAGCCCACCAAGTGAATTTGGGCCAGGCATTCTCTCTGAGCTTAACCAGCCTCACGGTGTTTTTGTGAGGATGAAACAGAGGTGGGAAGGACTATGGACACTGCCCTGAGCTCCCTGGAGGAAGGCCTGATTCAGCCTATTCATCTTACATTGTGTATCCCCAAGCAGAGCCCTGTGAGAGCTTTGAAAACAGTGACAGGAATCAAGGTGATAAAGCTTTTGGTGGGGACAGCGCTAGCCTACCACCAGAACAGACTACTGTATGTCTTGTTGATTCCTAGTTTCTGTCAGGTAGCAGACAACAGGCTTAGAAAGGTCTGGCACCACCTCTAATTTATCCAGGTTTCTTTGTAATGGAGAGTTTTGATCAGCCATCCCCCCCCTTAACCTGCTTCACTGTGCATTCACCCCCTGGTTGATCAATCAGATACGGTTTTCTGAGCATGTGCAAAACCGCTTATGGGAAGCAGTGCTTCAAACTCCTGGCATGATGGCAGCAGCTGGTGGCCAATGGGATTGCTGGAGGAGGCTGCTGGGATATGTAGTACAGAGTGGAGGAGGTGTTTTTGAAGCTGTGCTTTTGAAAAATCCAAGGTTTCAAACATTTCAAAGCTGGGGGGAGAGAATAGAAAAGCCTCATCCTATGTCCTGTGTGCTGCTGGTGTTTTTATTTAAAAGCTTGGAGCAAAGCTGGAGTCACAGGCATCATTCTCAGACTGCCCCCTCCCTCCCTCCTCTCTGAAAAAAACTCATATTTTCAAGTAACCCCTTTCACACCCTGTGTGCCGCAAAGCACAGAAAAAAGCTGAAATACACAGACGTCTTTCTTTGGGAGTTTTAAAAAATGAAAACACAGTTTTGAGAAGCTCCTGTGGGAGGGTGAATATACAATTATGTGTACTTCGTTAATTGCCTCAAAAACAAAAACAAAAAACCAGCCTGGAAGCAAACAGCAATGACACCAGATTAAACAGCCCATCTGATCGTAGTCTCAGTTCCATTTTCATGAAATCTGCAACAGGAAACACTGACAGAAAAACAGAGCTCATTCTTAATGGGGAAATCAGCAAAGAAGTCATGGGGAGATTTTAGAAGCAAAATCCTGCACTTATTCCATATCTTTAAAAACATTATGTAAGAATTACATCTATGTTCTAAAAACCTGTAGCTGTCAAGTACCCTGTAGCTAGATTGAAATGAACAGGACTGCCTCATTTAGCCAAAGAAGAAATGCAACAGAGCTGTAGTTAGCTGAAAGTACCAATAAAGCAATATAAACATAATGAAAAATTTAAAAGGGGAAATGAGAAAAAAAATTACACAGCATTCCCAAAGGACTGACAAAGTATACTCCAAAGGAAAATTAACTGCACCAAGAGCAGACAGCTGTGTGCAAGGACAGAGGATCTTTAAAGCCACAGCTACTGAAAATACAACTGTGTCTTGTGCTTTTGTCACATAAAGGACTAAGGTTGCCAACCTCCTGATGGGGGTCTGGAGTCCTCCCAGAATTACAACTGATCTCCAGACTACAGAGATTCATTCCCAGAGAGGAAATGGAGGCTTCAGAGGGTGGACTATGACATTACATCCCCGCTGAGGTCCCCGTCCTCCCCAAACTCCACCCTTCCCAGGCACCACCCCTAAATCTCCAGGAGTTTCCCAAGCAATCCCGTAAGGAACCAAGAAGTAGCTGATCAACAACAGTCCTAGGTTCAGAACTTTCCTGAAGGTTCATCATATGTTCTGATCAATATAAGTCAAAATGGAAAGAGCTATGGGGCCTGTAAAGTGAGTCTACATAGAATCACAGATCACCCTCCCCCATTTGTAAGTGGGAGCAAGGGTCCATATACATTATATATAGCAATGGATTACTGCTGAAAATGTCACCCTGCATGTCAAATTCTATCAATCTCTCCTACAGCATAAGAGATGTCATACCCCATGTTTTGGCATCATCACTCTGTACGTACACACACACACACACACACACACAGGGCAAAGGCAGCCAATATGCGGAGTAGGGTATTGCTGTGTTGACATGTAAGAGCGTGACACTACAATGCCATTTGTGACAACTTTATAATGTAAACACTATAGCTATAATTATGTATTTTTCTCTATTTTCGTATGCCCAATTGGTCTGTGAGCATTCATGTTGAATGGAATGAACAAGCCCATGTCCCCCAAAATGTGTACTACTTCCAGGCCTCGGTTCCTGCTGGAGCGCGGAGCACCGCTCCGCCAGTCAGGAGCCCAGGGGGCGGGCACATAAGCCCCGCCCCCTGCTCCTACCAGCCATCAGTTGGGACATGGTGGGGGGGAACATTTCCCCACCTCCCTGAGCCCCGGGGTGGTGGCCTTGGACTCGTAGGGGCAAATTACACCTCTTGTGCGAGAGGTCATTCTGGCTCCCCCAGCTCTCCTTCAGGGCTCCTTAAAAAGTTATGCCGCCGCCGCTGTTCTCGGAGGCAGTTGCGACGCCTGGGGAGGGCGGGGCGAAACATTCTCCAGCCTCCCTGAGCCCCGGGGTGGTGGTCTTGGACTCGTAGGGGCAAATTCCACCTCTCCACTCGGACATCACACGCCAGGCCATTCTGGCTCCCCCAGCTCTCGGGAGGGGCTCTTTTAAAAGTTATGCCCGCTGTTGCTGTTCTCTGCGGCAGCTGTGATGCCTGCGCGAGGGGGAGGGGTGGGGCAAAACATTCCCTTGCCTCCCTGAGCCCCGGGGTGGTGGCCTTGGACTCGTAGGGACAAATTCCACTTCTCGTGTGTGATGTCCGAGGGGCGTTGCCACTCGGACATCACATGTGAGAGGTCATTCTGGCTCCCTCAGCTCTCGGGAGGGGCTCTTTTAAAAGTTATGGCCACCGTCGCTGTTCTCGGCGGCAGCTGCAACACCCGCGGGGGGGCGGGGGGGCGAAACGTTCCCTTGCCTCCCTGAGCCCTGGGGTGGTGGCCTTGGACTCATAGGGGCATATTCCACCTCTCGCGTGTGATGTCCCAGGGGAGTTGCCACTCGGAAATCACATGCGAGAGGTCATTCTGGCTCCCCCAGCTCTCGGGAGGGGCTCTTTAAAAAGTTATGGCTGCAGTCACTGTTCTTGGCAGGAGCTGCAATGCCCGTGCGGGGGGTGGGGTGGGGCGAAACGTTCCCTTGCCTCCCTGAGCTCTGGGGTAGTGGCCTTGGATTCATAGGGGCATATTGCACCTCTCGCATGTGATGTCTGAGCGGCATTGCCTCCATGAGCCCCGGGGTGGTGGCCTTGGACTCATAGGGCCAAATTCCACCTAGCTCTCTACCCACTATGCTTATAATGTTACTGTAATTTATATCAAATATCCTTGAACACAATCTACGTCATATGATACAGACCTAAAGAATGTTCTGAATATTAATCATACAAAACATACACAAGCCTTTGAGGCAAAGTCTGCATCAAGAACCAGCAGAAAAGTCTCACTGTGTCCCAGTCACAGGTGGTAACACTGTTCCAGGGCACAGTGGTGAGAGCCATACAATACTATCAGAGCATCATGCTCATTTATTGTAGTGATCAGGAGTCAATTATGAGGTCTTGTGTTCTTTTGAATAATCAAAGCATTTGAATAATCAAAGCATTTAGAATCACTGGACCTGGAAGCCATCAAGGAAGGAAGGAAGGAAGGAAGAAAAGCTCCTCTCCAGACTCCTGAAGTCTGGTTGGGTAGCCACTAACTGCATGGCCCACCAGGCTAGCCCAGTCTCATCAGAACTTGGAAGGTAAGCAAGGTCGGCCCTGGTTATCACTCAGATGGGAACCCACCAAGGAAATCTAGGGCTGCTGCACAGTGGCAGGCAATAGCAAACCTCCTCTATAAGTCTCTTGCCTTGAAAATCCCATGAGCGGTCTCCATAAGTCAGCCTGGACTTGATGGCACTTTCCACCACGGCATCTACTCACTTTCCAAAGCACTCTGGTAGCCTTGTTAGTCCATTGTAGTGAAAACAAAACAGACATTTTATTATGCCTTAAAGACTAACAGGTGTAATATAATATCTTATGCATCAGTAAACCTGTTGCTATTTAAGCAGCCATAAGATTCCTTTTTATTTTTCCCCCCAGGCTTTGCATCAGGCATTGAAAGGCTGTACCTGACTCCCATATTCCTACCAATTCCACCCTTGCTGCATGATACTTGTTATTCAAGCCCTCTGAGCTTAGGCTCCAGCCCTGGGATAGGAAAGATCATACGGCATGAAAGAACACTAGATTTGTTTAGCTTGCTGATGCAAATATGCAGGGCAGGCTATAATATATAAAGCTGTATAAAATAAATTTCTGTTCCAGGGGAGAAGGTGGAATTTTGTAAAGTGTGTGAATTATTCAAATTTAGCATTGATTGCACAATGGCTCTTATTTTGCATACATTATTCTGCTTCTTTAATTGATCCATATTATTTACTCCTAGCTGTGGACTAGTAAGGGACCCTGGATTTCCATTCCTATCCACTGGAACTCTTATCTAGTCATCCATCTGGGTTATGAGGTTTTAATGAGGTCAGGCATAACTTTGTATCTGTGGTTAGATTACTAAGAACACTTGCCTAGGAGTAAGCACTACTAAATAAAATAAGACTTACTTCTGAATAGATCTGCTATAAGAATTAGAAATCATTTTTCCTGTTAAAACAAAAATGAAAGCTGAATGTCTCAGGAAGCTTCATTCTGTGCTCAGTAGCATAACTTGATTGTTGGGCACTCCTGGGAATTCCAGGAGTTCACAACACTGTGATTATATGGTTCACAATGAATAAAGTACCTTAAGGTCCTCTTGCTAAAGTCTATTACTGTGTAATGCAGAACAGTTGTTTAAAGCACTTCCATTTGTCTCTGAGGTTATATGTTTTCATATTTCATGCCATTTTTGCCTCCAAGAAAACATACACAATTTAAAAAAATTACTTTTATCTCTTTTTGTTTCAAATATTTCATGATCTATGCCTTTTATGGCAATACAAAACCTCTATTTTATATTTACATGTAAGGGTGGTGGTGGGGTAGAGTTGTTTCCCTTTATCCTTCCTGGCTAGTATTAAGGACATGCAATTAGTTGCCTGAAAATCTCAGTGGGAGTTATGAAAACATTTTGAACAAAAAATTCTTGCTTTTTTCTCCATTATTTTGAGAAGCCAGTGCAAGATCATGCTCTAGGGCTCTTTTTGTAGCAGGAACTCCTTTGCATATTAGGCGACACACCCCTAATGTAGCCAATCCTCCAAGAGCTTACAGAGCTCTTCTTACAGGGGCTACTATAAGCTCTTGGAGGATTGGCTACATCAGGGGGGTGTCACCTAATATGCAAAGGAGTCCCTGCTACAAAAAGAGCCCTCATAATGCCCCTCATAATGTATTCACACAGGGTGAGTCCTGTCTGTATCTTACCGCTACACTGAACAAAGTCAATTAATTAAAATATTTATGCTCCAACCTTTGGTTCAGATTTGAAGCCTTCCTCCAATCTAAGGACCTCTCCTCCAACTTAGGCCCCGGTCACACGGAGCATTTGCCGCGCTAAAGATACGGATGATAGGCGGGTTTTCTGGGCGCGATCACACCGCAACATCTGGGAAGGGTAGTTCTCCCGTGGCTAACCCGTGGCTTCCTGCCGAAGATGCGGATTAAAAAACTAGTACCTACGAGGTACTAGTTTCCGGAAAACGCTGGGTAAGGGCGAGCATCTGATCGCGTTCCGTCCTAGTCCTGTCACAAACGATTTACTTTTTTTTTAAGTCTGCACAGGATGTGCACAAATCATCATGCGCATGCTCACCTTCTGGTGAAAAAAAATATTCCCGATTACCACGGAAGCAGCGCCTAGTGATTGCTGGTCTGTGTGATTGGCACCTCCCACCCTAACCACGGGACCTCGACTGGACGTGTGATTGGGTGGCCACGCATTATTTTGCTCCGGGGCAAACAGCCACGCTCCCCCCCCCCGCATTTTCCGGCCTGTGTGACTGGGACCTTAGACTGGCAGGAGTAATCCTGCATTGGGTTGCACTGGCAGGGAGCTGGATCCTACCCCAGTCCTACTACTCTACTGAGCAGTTTGAAGCCTTCCTCCTATCTAAGGAGACTTCCTGCAGCTTAAGTGGGAAGAGTCACTCAATTTGGAGGAAGTCTCCTCAGGTTAGAGGAAGGCTACTTGGAGGATAGTTGGATCCAATCCAGTTACTACTATCCGCTGGTTTCATATGCAATTTGCTAACATAGGTAACAAACCTCAAAACATACAATGAAAAGGTGAAGGGAAAACTGCCCTTTAACCTCACATTCAGATTGTGAGTGTTGCTGGGGGTACACACACAGCAGCAGCAGGTGTGTGTACCCCATATGCAATTTGCTAACATAGGTAACAAACCTCAAAACATACAATGAAAAGGTGAAGGGAAAACTGCCCTTTAACCTCACATTCAGATTGTGAGTGTTGCTGGGGGTACACACACAGCAGCAGCAGGTGGGAATGGGGTGGCAGAGTTCTAAGTTACTAGCATTCTCCGTTGTAAGTGGAGACTCACATTTTTGATGACTCCTTACTTATTTGTATTTTTTTTTAATTTCGATCCCGCCCTCCTCAAAGGCTCAGTATTTACATGAAATACTGCCCAGAAGTAGAAAACTAGAACAATAGGGATTGATCTGCCAATTTTCAAATTGCAGAAAGGACTTCTTTTTAACAAGAAGAACCATTTAAAATGCTATTCACCACTTGCAATCTGAAGTGGCAACACCCATTCTACCACCTCAGGATTCTATCAGCTCATATCCTGTCTAGACCAGGCCTATAGCCAACTAGAGAAAGGAGTCAAGATAAAGGAATCCATATTGTTCCCATGCATAAGGCAAATAAGCAGAGGATCATGTCAGCTTTCCAACATGCTGCTTCCATCTTTCTCTTTAAACAGCCCCTAGGCAAGCATGGATTACAATACATACTATTAGGTAGGTTGTTCATCTGTATCATCGAACTAAATGGTAAGGAGAGTTTTACTGTACATCATTTGCAGATGTGACTAACATGCAGAAGGTCAACTTAATGCAGAAGTAAGGGAAGAAAGGTTGGGAACATATTTTTGCCAGTTGAAGGAGAACTGGGCTGAGCTGCTGTTCCTTCCTGTCACCAGTATTTAAGTCTGGGTGTAATCAGTGGATCTTGGCCCTTGGTTCTTAGCTCAGAGTGCCCTAGTAGATCTAGTACCAACCCAAGAGCTAATATAGTGTTATATATTTTTTCTTTATTTCTCTAAATTACATTTTTTTAATGTTTCTTTGTAAGCTACTTTTCTTCTATTGGGGAGAAAGCAGGAAAGGAAGACTTTAATAAATGAGTCATAGACCTGAAGTACAGAACAGATCTTTCATCAATCCCTGCCCAAATAGACTATTAAATCACAGACTGCTATTAAAAATTATCAGATTAAATGGTCATTATGTACAGTGACAGTTCTGACCAGAGTACCTGAAGAATGATGTATCTAGGAACTGATTGATTAGCTGATTTAGTGTTATTTAGGCCCCTGCCATACGGCAGGAAAAAAACGAGGAGAAGCGCGGCTTTTAAAAGCCACGCCAAAAAAGAAACGCCTCGGCGGGATCCCACAGATCCCGTTAGCGGCGCACCGTTGCTCCCCAGCATGATCAGATGCCGGGGAGAAAGAGGCGAGTGGGAGGGGGAGGCTGCCGAACTGCGCATGCTCGGGCATGCGCAGTTCGACCGGGGGCCGGGGATGCGGCAGCAGCAAGACGCGCCGCCGATCCCACGGCTAGGAAGATGCGGCCCAAACGGATGAACCACCTAAGGTAGGTGGTTCATTTTTGCCGCACATCAACAGGGGAAGGGCCGGATCGGAGGTGGGAGCGCGACGGCAGGCAGATGTTGACGTCGGATCGCTCCCGTTTGCCGCGCTTCCGATCTGGCCCACTCCCGGCCCAAACTGCCTCGTATGAACGGGGCCTTAGTGTTATCAATGTGTATCATGCTTAGAATATAAACTATGGATCTCTGCCCAAAGGAATGTACAGTCTAAAATTCCACAGAGTAGGCAATAGAGGTAGAAATGAAAGAAGGAAGCAAAATCCTTTGAGAGAGGTGCTACATTACTAGGGCTCCCAAGGTACACAACCTCCAAATCATTAAAACTGTGTTATCCTCATCTGCCCTTATTTTCTTGCATGTTGCAAAATAATCAAGGAACCAGAACAGATCACAGTTCCAGAACATTTCACCCTCTAGAGGATTAGAGATTCAGCTGACTTGTTAACATTGCAGGATGTGTAACCTGGGGCAGAATACTGAGCATCTCTAGTTCTTATCTACAGGTCTTAATCTAAACAAGTTTCAATCTAGTTACTTTAAGATGAGCTGGGTTGTCCCCATATATTGAACAAAGGCCATGTTCAGATTTTTAAAATGAATGAAAAACTACTTCGTTCCCAGTCCTTTCTCTGCATAGATTGAGGGCTTTAGTTTCAAAGGGGTAAATCAGATTCTGTTTTGGAATTCGTAGGCTGCATTGTTTAGAGGCAGGTTCTGTGACATTGTTAAATAGTGGGTTCTATGGATGAGCAGACTCAAGTCTAGTGATCAGCTCAACTTTATTTGTAATTTCAGCAACAGCAAGACAAGACTCCAGAGCCTCAGCTCTGTTAAATAGCATGCAATTGCCACACCCAAACACACCCCATTCCCAATGGGCGCATTCAGACGGGTCATTTGAGCCGGTATACGTGCCGGTTAGAAACGGACTATTTACATGTGATCACACAGCCAACATATGCCTCCCATCCCTAGCCATTGCCAGCCGGCTCAAAACTGCTTTAACTCAGAGTATTTTGCTACCAGGTCCCCAAGTGGTGTTTTCCTGCTGCTCCGGTTCCAACTGCATTTCTCCCCTGTGTGATCACTCCTCTGCCGGTGTAGAGCCACTTCCTGTTCCCCACTCAAAAGCTGCCCGAGGCTTCTGCTTTTCGCCCGCCATTTAAAAAATTTTTTTAGCGTCGGCGATATGCGCTTGGGCGGAGCTTCACCCCGGTGTTAATAAAACCAAAGTCTAAACGGTGCCTAGTTTTAGCCTTTAGATGAGTCCGGGACCTCACAGAGGCCAGTTTCGGTTTAAAAGTTTAAAGGGAAGTGTTCACTTCAGGGCATGCTTTGGCAGGATTTGTTGTTCTGCGCATGCACAAACCGTGGGGGAAAAATTAAACGCTGACGCACGCCATTGCACACCTGTAGTGTGGATGCCCGGGAGCAGTGTGCTGCGCGGTGAGAGAGGTACGTGTGACCACACTTGTTCCAGATCAAATATAGTCCGGCCACAACCGGAGCAATTTAAACCATTTCGGAACGCCGTCTGACCGCACCCAATGATAGGCTATTTACATAATATTACTACTTGATTGGTTACTTCCAAAGTCCTGGTAGGCTATTGTTCTTGTGCTCCAAGCTCAGCCAGTCTCTGGTGTGACAATCCTGGAATGATTCAGTCCTAACAGACATGTTGTTCAGAGTTCTACAATTTGTTCCTTCTCATGAAGCAGCCCGAGAAGTATGGAACCTGCAGTGAGAAGCTTTTTATCTCCCCCCACCTTTCTTGTCCCAGCTAAAGTTACTCTTCTCAAACATAACTCAGAACTGCTTTGGGTTGGGAGAATGGCACAGGAGGAAAGGGTGAAGTCTTCAGTCAGGGGAATCCAGACACTACCTGTAACAAATTGTAATGTGTTGTTTGATCCTTAGAAATGGCATTATAGAACCATCATTGTTCATTGTATCCAGATCCAGTGGTTTCTGCCTTGCTGTGGCATCTGGTCAGAGTGTTGCAGGAAGCTTCTGTGGCATTTCAAACAGTACTGGGAAATGCCGGATGCTTTTTGGGTTGTGAAACCCATTATCTAATAGATGTGTATGCAGCTATTACAGGAAACCTACAGGGTTATTTCCCATGATGCCTGGTTGGATACTTTCAAGTGAAATCCTAAACAAAGTTACACTGTTCTAAGCCAATGGGCATAGAAGGATGTTAGTCCACTTGGAGGAGATTGGATTTATACCCTGCCCTTCACTCGGAGTCTCAGAGTGGCTTACAAATTCCTTTCCCTTCCCATCCCCACAACAGACACCCTGTGAGGTAGGTGGGGCTGGGAGAGCTCTTTCAAGAACTGCTCTTTCAAGGACAGCTCTTATCAGAACTATGGCTTGCCCAAGGTCATCCAGCAGCTGCAAGTGGAGGAGTGGGGAATCAAACCTGGTTCTCCCAGATTAGAGTCCGTGCACTTAACCACTACACCAAACTGTACTGCTAGCCTATCACTTCTGTATACCTGATGGGTCGGTGCCTGCCCACCTCTCCCAACTGACACACCAGCTCTGGCTCTCAGTATCCACAGGGGGGCTTAATGCCTGAACTGCAGGCATGTGCTGATGTTGCAAGGCAGGGCTGGTGCACCAACTGTATGGGGCAGGGAGTCAAACCTTCATTCCCCAAGGCACACAAGTGAGCAATTGGCAGAAGTGTCATCTGGGTTGTCCCATAAACTCTGATGTTTGTACTGGATGCAAAGAGTCTTCTTGCTTTTCCAGAGTAATTACAATTTTTGTTTCTTCTTTTTTCCTTTCTTCAGAAATGCATCATATAGCCCCAGGATCTTGTAAGAGAATGTAATTGTGTGGCTTGATGAAGTCAGGAGAGTACGTAGTCGATGGGGCTTTGGGTTTATTTTTAAGAAAAGAAAATGTGTGCCTGGAGGTCATGTGGAGACCTTGTTCATAAGCTCAATCAATAGTGATAGATTTTCACAAAAACAATGTGCACATCATGAAATACTCTCCTTCTTGCCTTCAAACCCTTTCCCTTAATTTCCTGGTGCTTTAAAAATTTCTCTCTATATATTTATCTCTTCTTCTTGTAGGATGAATGGGGGCATGCTAGAGGTGTATATAATTATGCATAAGAGGAAGTAAGCAGAGAGAGATGTCTCCCACCCACCCCCATTTTAGGAGTCATTCAGAAAAAGTTGATGGGCTGTACATTTAGCATGGACAGAATGAAGTGATTCTTCTGGCAACATACAGGATGAGTGTGAGGATAAAATGGAAGAGAGGAGAATGATTTAAGCTGCTTTGGGACCCCACTGGGGAGAAAGGCAGGGTATAAATAAAATAAATAAATATTAGTCTGTGGGACTCAATGCCAGAGGATGTAATAATGGCTATTAGGTTAGGCATCTTTAAAAGACAAAGTTGTGAAGGACAGGTCCACCTATGCTTCTCCATGCTAGTTCCTGGAGGAAACAACCAAAGGACGCTTTGGTCTCTGTGCTGCTAATGGCCATTGTGAGGCATCTAGTCAACCACTGTTTGGACCAGAATGCTGGAGCTGATGAAACAGGTTCTTCTTGTTTTATTATTAAGGTTCTTCCTAACTTTACATGACTACAGAAAGAAAGAAAATATCAGACAGTTCCCCATTCCAAGGAGCTGAAAGGGATTACTCAATAGTTATGGCTGATCGTGCTACTGTAGCAATCAAACTTGGTGCTACTACGCCAGTGTGATTTTCATTTTATTTATTTACAGAATTTGTATCCTGCCTTTCCACCCTTACAAGGGCCACTTTTTTCTTTTCCCCTCCTTAGTACAGTCCACTAACTCACAAGAGTTTTGTCCTCATACAGACATCAGGGTAGATCCAGTAACTCTGTTCAGCAACATTTGAAAACATCTTCCTCCAGCACAAGGAATTTTCCTCCAGCTTAAGTGTCTCTTTAAGAAAAGAAAATGTGTGCCTGGAGGTCATCTGGAGACCTTGTTCATAAACTCAATCAATAGGGATAGATTTTCACAAAAACTATGTGCACATCATGAAATACTCTCCTTTTTGCCTTCAAACCCTTTCCCTTGATTTCCTGGTGCTTTTAAAATTTCTCTCTCTATATTTATCTCTTCTTCTTGTAGGATGAATGGGGGGCATGCTAGAGGTGTATATAATTACCCCACATGCCAACTATTACAAGCCTTGATGAAGATCAGCCAAGTAAATATCATACCCTTCTTCAGAAAAGTGGACCCCATCACTTCTGTAAAGGTGAGACATATTGTAGCATCTGGAAGGACTGGGGATACAAGCCCCTTCGTCTTTAAAAAAGCCTATCTTAAGCAACCTCACTCCAGTGTTTGGCACCAGGGAAAAACCAGACCACCCTGTAGTTCCACAATGGACACTCCCAGCCCAACCTTCCAGCACCTGGCTAATCTCATCAACACTATTATAAATCCAGATTCTGCCCCTCTGAAACTTCATTAGTCACACCTAGATTTTACTCCTCCTGGTGTCACACCCCAGGGACCCCTTATAGGTCCAGGTTATCTTTTGTCTTCACCTAAAACAAGCCCGTCAAGGCCTCCTATTGGTCCACATTGTTTTTCCATATCTATATCCACTAAAGCACAGGGCTTCGACTGTGTGTCACTTGGAGGTAGTCTACAGTAGAGATTCACCCCCAAACCCCACAGTTTGGGTCCCCTCCCTTTCCAGCAATGGATAGGTATAGTATTACCCTAATCTCTCTACCCCTCTATCTGTGTGCTAACTTCTTTTTATATCTCCTTGTATGCTTGCAATCCTTGATTTGAGTGTAAATATCCAAATTATTTTCCCCTGATAAAATCCATTTCTTTTACAATTTGGACTGGTTATTGACTCAACCAGGGGTCTTAAAGGGACTATCTCCGTAAAAACTGATAGCAGATTGGCACTTACTGCACCTCTCACTGAGGCCTATCATTTGACTAATTTCCCCCAGAAACTAAAATCAGCTATTCAGCTTTTAAATCAAAACTAGTAGGGGTAACAAGTATGTATTGTGCTTGTAGTTGGTTGAATAATATCCACAAAGCCCCTAAAAACCACATTTTAAAAAATGTCTTATTCTCTTTTTGCTTCTACAATTGATAATAAAGACTATTTCAAAATATACATCTTTAATACTTAAGTACCTTGAACAAAGGAATCTGTCTTTTACTGAGCCAGTGATTAGTACACATAGCTCAGTATTGCCTATGACTGCCATCAACTCTCCAGGGCCTCAGACTGAGGTCTTTCTCAGCCTTGCCCTACAAGGAACTAGATCTGGAATCCAAGTTATTTTGAAGTGATTTGCAACATAGTTATAGAAAGCGTGAACTACTTGCTCTCCAAGGCAGTAGCCCATCGGGAAAATGCCCTGCAAATGCAATGGCCAGTATCCCAGTTCAGACCGGGCTGCGAAGGGGGAGAAGGTGGGAAAGGCCCCCGCCGGCTCCTCCAAACCCCAGCTGAACCCCCTGTCCCTTGTTGGGCCACCGACGTTGACTCAGCCACCAAACCCCAACCCACTCACCTGCACAGCCGGCCGGCGGATCAGACGCCCCAACAGTGCAAAGGAGGCCTGCGATGCCGGCATCTGGGCTGAAGAAGCAGCCTGAAGAAGAGGAGGCCTGTCGCCAGGCCGAGCACGGCCACAGATGCAGCAGGCTCAGCAGCCAGAGACCCAGGGTGCCCCTCTCCCCCCCCCCTCGTGGCGGAAGCCAGAGGCAGGCCAGAGCTGAAGGAGGGCGATGAGGGCCGAGGAAGGGCCGTCCCAGGAGCATTGGCAGGCCCGGGAGACACTGGTGGTGGATCTGGAAGGGGGCAGGCCTCAGCATCCTCGTTTTTAGGTGAAAGCAGGGCCAGCTGGTGGAGACAGACAGTGGGAGTGGGGCAGAGCAGAAGAGGGGAGATATAAGGAAGGAGGAGGCCATCGATGGGGAGGTGGAAGAAGAGAGGTCCAGAAGGCAGCCAGAGAGAACGAGGACTAGACTAAGGGCAAGGGCAAGGTTGGGGAAGGTGACATAACCCCCCTCCTCCCCTACATCTGAGGTGACTCCAGGCTCCTTGACCCACCCCCCTCTCCTGCACACCCTACGGGACTGAGGAATGTCAGGCGTTTAGCCCTAGGTGATGCAGTGGCGAACAGGGAACAGTCATTGACCAGCAACAGGGCGCACAACAGCCAGTCCGTCCCTGGTACTCTCTTTTAAACCTAAAAAGTTCTCCTTTTACTACTTTTACTCCTGCTGCTTTATCATATTCACTCTCAGGACAAGAGCCTTACTTTTGAATTGCCTCCCACACGTCCAAATCAGTAAAAAATCTACCACACATAGAACACAGTAGCATTTGCCAGTTGAAAGGGATGGGAAAGCACTAGGTCATCCTCTCTGGTTTCTATCGATTATGGTATGCTGAGAGCGCAGCCTCTGATGTAATGGGTAGAAACGGAATACATCACAGTCCTCCAGGAATTAAGAAACCTTCCACTATTGCATGGATCTTCTAAGTGTACAAACTGTTATTGTATGTTTTGTGGGAAACTAAAGCAAAGAGCCTTTTTTCTTTCTTTGTGATGATACTGGCATACATATGCTTGGTTCTTTGTACAAACCTCAGCATGTTATCTGCTGTTTCTTTATAAACTGTCTTCCTAGCACTTGGAACTCAACTTTCCTTTTTCATACTCAATGCAGTTGCCTCACCCCTTCCCTTTGGATGTGTATCTTCAAACATACAGGTCACCGTTACAGCTCAGCAAGCTAGCTAACTCCTTTCTGTAGCACGCCCTCTTCAGTCTTCATTTGCCTGCTCATATACCTGGGAATCCTACGTCTCAGACCTCTGAAATAGCAGGGAAAGCTCTAGTCCACATGAGAGGAGATCTCCTTGGGGTTCCTCCCAAATTCAGCCTTGTTACCAGTTTCCAGGCAGAGTGATGTTGGCACGGGGGAGGACTCTTGTAAGGGCCTGTTCCATGTGGCTCTGCAGGGCTGCCAAGAGCCACCAGGGGCCCCTGGACAAAGATTCTACCTGCACCCCCGTATGACCCTGATCCAAACCAAATAGCATAACCAATCATTTTGTTTGCTATTCCTATGAATCTATAGTAATGGATAGCCCAAGCTCGTCAGATCTCGGAAGCAAAGCAGGGTCAGTCAGGGCTAGTATTTAAAAGGGAGACCACCAAGGAATACCAGGGCTGTGATGCAGAGGCAGGAAATGGTGAACCACCTCTGAATGTTTCTTTCCTTGAAAATCCTACGGTGTCTCCATAAGTCAGCTGTGACTTGACAGCAACAACAGCAATAAAAGAATTGGCCTGTCTGTCCATCGTTTTAGGTTTATAAAATTATGAATGGTGTGGAAAGAGTTGACAAAGATAAATTTTTCCTCCCTCTCCCAGAATGCTAGAACTTGAGGGCATCCAATGAAGCTGATGGGCAGTAGATTCAGGAAGGACAAAAGGAAATACGTCACTTTGGTATAGTGATTAAGAGCGGTGGACTCTAAACTGGAGAATCAGGTTTGATTCCCCACTCCTCCACATGCAGCCATCTGGGTAACCTTGGGTCAGTCACGGTTCTCCCAGAGCTGTTCTCTAAAGAGCAGCTCTCTCAGAGCTCTCTTAGCCCACCTAACTCACAGGGTGTCTGTTGTGGGGAGGAGATTGTAAGCCAACCTGAGACTCCGAGTGAAGGGTGGGTCCTTCTCCTTCTTCTCCTCACAGAGACTTATTAAAATGTGGAATTTGCTGTCAGAGGATATAGTGACGGCTAAAATAATAAACAGCTTTAAAAGTGGCTTAGGTAGATTCATGGAGGATAGATCTATCAGTGGCTACTAGCCATGGTGACGAAGGGAAACCTCCACATTCAGAGCCACTAACCTCTGAATCCCGGAGCCAGGAGGTAACATCAGGGGGGAGGTCTTGACCTCTGTGCTCTGTTGTTGGCCCTCCAGAGGAACTGTTGACCACTGTGTGATGCAGGATGCTAGACTAGATGGCCCATTCCCTGCATGGCTTCCCCAGGCATTTCAACAGAAGAAACTGATGCATGCACTTCTTGCATGGAAATGAACAGGTATTCCCAATAGTATACCTGACAGAAAAAATAGAACATTAGACTGGGGTATACATAAGGTACAAAGTCAGATATTCCTTTAACCTGTTTCATAAGTGTACACTTCATTGTATGATTTTCTGAAAGAGGAAGCTTTTCGGGAGGAATACGAAAGTATTTCAAAATAATCTCAATTGTCCAGGTTATGCATGCAAACTAAATTGTGTTGGAGGCAAAGGGGAAAAGCATTTGGTTTAAAAGGTTCTCAATTAAATTAGCATTCTGTTCCTGGGGGTTGTTTAATAACTCTTTTATGTTAGCTGGACTAGTGATTCTGTTTAGAAAGGAGAAGTTTACTCAGAACTAATACACTTACAGTGACTTGATTAAGCCATCTGAGTCCTGCAATACACTTTAAAAAGGAAGCTTCAAAGTTTCAGCAAAAAGGCAAACCATGTTACTGTTCTGAAAACCTGTTTTTATTAAAATAAGCTGCAGCGTGCACTGGAACCTTCTGGGGGCAAAGCTGGAGATTTCTGTAAATAATTCCAGGAGCCCTAAATAACTGCAAAAACTAGTAAATAGATAGGAATGTATGGCCAGTCCACCCAGACATGCACACAAAGCGATTAAACACACATGTGAATTAGGCACTACAGATCAAACATCACAGACAGAACTTTCATGTTGCAACGAACAGTGGCATCCCGAGCAGAGTTATGCCCTTCTAATCCCATTGACTTCCACACGTAGGATGGTTCTGTAAACAGGCTGGCAGTGCAATCCTGTGCAGGGATCCTCCAATTTACGTCCATTGATTTCCATTGCCTTAGATTTGAATAAATGCTAGTTTTGTCATCACCATAAGAGAACATGATACTAGTTGTAGTGTTACTTTTGGGGAAATGAGTAGCTAGAATTGTTTTAATGCTCCTACTTTCTCTGTGGTTTTTATTTTTAATGTAAGACACTGTACTCAAATTGTTAGTTGAATCAGGCTTTGATTATTTGCATAATGTTTATTATATGTCTAAAACCACTTTGGGAGCTCAGTGTACTTGGGTACAGCCTTCATAAGGTACTAAGGTACTAAGTCCACACAGTGGAACAATGTGTGAATTCTATATTAGTAACAAGCAGCAATGTAGCATCCCCAAATTTCGTCTCCCCAGGGCCCCTGTCAGTGGCCCCATGGCTCTGAGCTTCTCAAGTTACCAGAATGGCATGGGAAGGAGCTATACTGCAGCTGCTCCTCTGCTGCAAAACATAACATGATGCTACAGGTATACTAGTGGGGATTCCTGTTCATTTCCATGCAAGAAGTACATGCATCAGTTTCTTCCATTGAAATGAATGGGGAAGCCATGTGGGCAATGGGCACTTGCATGTAATGCACATGCCTATGTCTCCAGAATATGATTGGGAAGGCACAGGATTTACAAAAGCTAAGCAGGGGTTGGTCTGCTTAATGCCTGGATAGAAGACCCTACACCAGGGGTGGCCAAACTTGCTTAAGGCAAGAGCCACATAGAATAAATATCAGATGTTTGAAAGTTGCAAGACATGAACAAATATCACACACACGTTTTTATCGGAAAACATGCAAATTTGCTTTTTTATTAACATTAAATGAGACTGCCAAAAATAAAACAAAAAGGGGTAAAAAGAGATATAACTTTAAATGTGTCCTCTAAGCCGCCCCCCCCCTCTGGCTTGGAAAAGGGATTTAAAGAGACAAATGCCTTTTTCCAAGCTGGACAGTGGGGGGGGGGGCTTTGATAACGCATTTAACGCTGCTTTCTTTCTCTGCTCCCTCCCCCAAGCCTACCCAGGGAGGGGAACACTGGCTGGGGAAGGGAAGACTGATTCGGGAGACATGCCTCACCTTCCTTTCTCCAGCTGCCCTGCCGGGAGCCATACAATATGTGTGAAAGAATCACATGTGGCTCCAAAGCCAAAGTTTAGCCACCCCTGCCCTATGCATACCACCTTGACTGCCACAGCAGAAGAATAGTGGAATGCTAGTATAATAATATGTAATGAGGTAAAGCTGTGTTTCACAAGAAAATGGAAACTCCCATGCCTTCCAATAGTCAGATCCTGACTTGAAGGAGTGTCCTTGTGTTAAATAAAAACATTCTGAGCAAAAACAGAAACAACAGTCTTCATATTGTTATTAACATTTTTGAACCCTGGAATAATCTGTTTGTAACATGAAAGGACAATGCTTGAGAAAGTACAAAAATATTCTTCAGGATTCCACAACACGAAGCATTTGTTGATTGAAAAACCCAAGCCATATTTGTTTGCTTATGCTGAAACTAAAATTGGGATTTCAGTTGCTATTTAAAGCTTTGAAAAGTTAAACATCATTACTTTCAATGTTTCAGGCATGTGTGTGTGGGAAATTTAGACCTGGCTGGAATACATTAGCCTTTTATCTTTGGGCATGCTCATTTCAGAAGTGAGAAAGAGCACACTCCTTAATTCACTGTTTCTCAAACTTTCGGGAACCCTGCTCAACTTTTTCTACCTTTGGAGTTTCTCCAACCCAGGGGTGGCTATCTTTTCAGCTATAAATCATGCAGAATACTTGCACACAGTTGGCACATATACAGCTCGCCACTGGGCATGTATAAGGATTTGTGGACCCAGCTGGCAATACAATGCTGACATTTGAAGAGAACTGGTCAACTGGAACAATCTTCTCAGTCCTAAAACTAGCTAGCCAGGAAAGGAGCTGCACTAGCCAAAAGCTTCCGTATGTTCCCAGCCTTGTTATAGCATCCATGGTTAGCAAGCCAGTGTTGGTGACTGCTCCATACCGTATCTCATTCAACAGATGTCTTGCATTATGTTCAGAATGCCAGCATAGCATCATGTCTGTCTAGGCTGAGTTCATTAAACATGAACATATAAGGGGTGCACAGATATCTTGGTGAGGAGATGTTTAGTAACAGTTTACGCTAGAAACATATTAAAGGAAACAACCAGGACAAAAATGTTCTCAGATTCCAGCAGCTACTTTGAGAAGAGGCGGCAGATTCCGTTAATACAACTCCCTATTTGTATTATGTGACAACAATCCACTGAACATGTGAGGATCCAGATGCTCCCCCTTTCTAAATGTTATGTTCTTAACAGGTTGTAAGCCCTAATATAGTCAGGGATAGCATGCAAAACTGAGGCAGTCCTTTTAAAAACCAAACTACAGTCCTGTGCAGACATTTCATGTGATGAGACTCCAGTGCGCACAGGCAAGGAGCAGGAGGACGCAATGTTCCCTCTAAGCTGTGGAGTCTTGTGAGCAAAACTTCTACTTTGTGAGCTACTGGCTTTAAAATTGTGAGCAAGCGATTGGGCTACTGCATAAATTAGTTTGCTCTGGAGCCATCCTTCCTGAGCTGAGACAAAAATGTGTGAGCCGGAGGCTAAAAAACTGTGAGCTAGCTCACACTAACTCAGCTTAGAGGGAACACTGAGGAGAAGGTCTGTGAGGGGCAACTGGAGAGGGGACAGAGCGGCTGAGGAAAGTGGTTGAGTGCTCCACTTCTTCATTCCCAATTTCCCCCCTTCACACAAGTGCTTGTTCATGTAAAAAGTATGCTCATAGGCAAGGAGCAGGAGGAGGAGGAGGTCTGTGAGGGGCAACTGGAGAGGGGACAGAGCGGCTGAGGAAAGTGGTTGAGTGCTCCACTTCTTCATTCCCAATTTCCCCCCTTCACACAAGTGCTTGTTCATGTAAAAAGTATGCTGCTGGGCTACTGCTACATACTTTTGTGTGTAACATGTAGTGCTCAGAACTGAAGAGGAGGAGGAGGAAGAAGAAGAGATTGGATTTATACCCCACCCTTCACTCGGAGTCTCAGAGCAGCTTACAAACTCCTTTCTCTTCCCCTCCCCACAACAGACACCCTGTGAGGTAGGTGGGGCTGAGAGAGCTCTGAGAGAACTGCTCTTTCAAGGACAGCTCTGACAGAACTATGGCTTGTCCAAGGTCATCCAGCAGCTGCAAGTGGAGGAGTGGGGAATCAAACCGGGTTCTCCCAGATTAGAGTCCGTGCACTTAACCACTACACCAAACTGGGTCTCAATAGGAGCAGCTGAGCTCCTATTGTCACCGTTAAGCAAGTACACAATTTTATACCAAACTGGCCAGACTTAAACAAGATCCAAGGGTCAGGCTAAGTCTTTGGCTAGAGTCTCTTTAGACTGCAAAGTATTCACCACTTCCCTGAGCAGTGAGAGCCCCAAAGGGGAATGCTAAAGAATTTTCTTTGGGTGAAAGAGACAGAAAGAGATAGAGATTGCTGGGGACCTAAGGTATGTTTTTAATATTTACTTTTGCAGACATACAAACAGAACCTAGTGGAAGCAAATTAAGCAGACAGCAAAGGATCAGTGCTGAATCGTGTCCCCTCACCCCGTAAGCTGCATGCAGCTTCTAGTGCACCTCAAGTGACAGCCCACATTTTTTTTTAGCTTGTGGACACCTTTGGAATTTTGAGAGGGGGTGGAAAATGCCATCCAAAATTGCTGCCACAAGGGGGGGGGAGCAAAAGGAGCCAAATGTAATACCTCCCTCCCTGCTTTGCAAAAAAAAAAATTGCAGAAGGGGGATAAAAAGAAATGAAGGAAAGCCCATGGGAAGAGGCAGAGAGAGGCTGGAGAATAAAAAGGAAAGCCTGAACAGAATAACACACTGGCTAAGGAAAGTACAGGTGCTTACCAATGTTCCCTCTAAGCTGTGGAGTCCTGTGAGCAAAACATTCTACTTTGGGAGCTACTGGCATTAAAGTTGTGAGCGAGCGATTGGGCTACTGCATCAATCAGTTTGCTCTGGAGCCCTCCCTCCCGAGCTATGACAAAAATGTGTGAGCCGGAGGCTAAAAAACTGTGAGCTGGCTCACACTAACTCAGCTTAGAGGGAACACTGGGGCTTACCAGTCCTCCTGATCCTCCATGGGCTGCGGCTACTATGGCAGCCATGGAAAACTCTTTTATTTGAATGAAGGTAGCCTATAACAAGCCGTGCTTCACAATGGCCCCACGCTCTCTGAGAAGCTCAGCAGGCACCAGGAGAAGTACAGGGAGGTGCCATGGCGATGGCTCCCACAGGCCCCATTGGGGAACCCTGATCTATCCTTTCCCCACCTGACTGACTGTATAGCACATTGTTACAGGGTACTGAGGGGTACTTAAGTGGAGTTAAATGACTTTAAGTATGTGATCACACAATGTTTATGTTAATGGACTCTAAGTCACGAAAATCTCATCCCTCTGTCATACTGTCAGTTGCAAAAAGCAGAGCAGTGTTTAATAAAAAATCGCCTTGTGGAGAACGTGAGGCCAAAAGAAATATTCTTTTTAGCTTGAAGATTCATTTTTCTCAAATAAATAAACTTTCCCACACAAGATTTGTTACCCAAACATTATGCCAGCACATGAGATCATGAGAACGTGTATCATGGTTGATATGACCACCACCACCCCAACTTGCACACAGTCATGTCGTCCGTTAGCATTACATACAAACATTGTTTTTAACCAATCTGTGCTACTGCTTGGCAAAATATATAGAGTGGAATCCTGGAGCCTTTCATGACTTTGACACTGACATCAACAGAAACAGAATTTCACTTTTTGGTTCTGTTGTGGCGATTGTTGCAGTTCTCCAGACAAACTAATCTCTGTCTCCTGGAGATCAGCTGTAATCCCAGGAGATCTCCAGCCACTAACTGGAGGTTGGCAACCCTTCTCCCAGAAAAGGTGCCAGTACTCAGTGCCAGTGAATACTACCACAGAAAAGGCCCTGCCGGTTGAGAACACTGTGGAAATAGGATGGTGGGAATATGTGCATTGTTCTTCCAAGAACATTAAAAGGCCCTGCTGGATGGTCCAGCATGCTGTTTCAAACAGATGCCTTGGAAGGCCAACAAACACAGCACAGGAGCTAAGGTTTTCCTCTCATGTTGCCTCCTAGCTCTGGTATTCAGGAAGTCACAGGTGATCTTCCTCCTCGTGGAAGGGAGGGAGAATGAGCCAGTCTGCTTGTCCTAGGTGTGGTTTGTCTGGGTCAGGCACTTCCTTCCCCATGCCATGCAGGGTTCAGCAGGATGCTGTCTTCCCCCATACCACACAGGGCTTGGCTGGCCTGGGCACTGCTGTTTTCACCACTGGACTGCCCCAGCCCAGGAGGAGCACCTCCTGGAGAAATCCTGGTGATCGTAATGACCAAGCTACCACTGAAGAAATTTCCCTCTAGTTGCCATGGCTAGGGGTCCACCATTGATGGACTGCCATAAATCTGTCTAATGCCTTACTGTCAAGGGGGGAGATTAGCAAATCATCATGAACAGGTCTCATGAGAGAAATGTTGATCAGTGCATTTCCTTGCCCTACTCATTCTTTCTCTAAGCCAGGACAAATAAGCAGACTGTCTTCTCTGGTGCATGCCTGTTCTCTGTTGGGAAAACTGCTCTCTATGGGTCTGAACAGACATACATAAAAAGGAGAGTCATTTCACTTTGGAAGCACATACAGCACGTTCTTGTCACAAATCCCTAATCATCTCTAGATTGGGGGGGGGGGAGAGAGACCAGTTCTGCTAGTTTGCAACAAACGTTGGCTATGCACAGTCCTGACAGGCTGCTGCTGGTGGTGATACTCCCCCTGAAGAAGTTAAAACTTGGTCCGGTATTCAAAAGTAAGGTAAAAAGGGAATTCTTGATTGTAGGTAATCTGTCTAAACATGATACAGAGGAGGGTAGCAAGCAGTCAAATCATCAAGAATTTAAATCAGCACTGATATCATTGGTGACCACAAATATAAAATGAAGGAAAAATAGTTACAACTCGTGCTTTTTATGTGTGTTCTCTCTCTCTCTCTCTCTCTCTCTCTCTCTCTCTCTCTCTCTCTCTCTCTCTCTCTCATATACACACTACTGCTTTCACTGCTAGGATGATCAGTCAAGTGCTGGTTGTCCTATGAGTCTCTCAGTGATAATCCAGAAATTCTTTTCAACATCTTTTATAACAAAAATCAAGGCCAAAGAGAATTGTCCAGAGGGTGTCTAATGCAGTACCTGTCCAAAGTTAAGACAGAACCTGAATGGGAATAATCATGGGAAATCTACATGAGGATTCTTGAGTTAGGGAAGCTAGTTTGTGTAGAACCCTCATACAGAAGGAATGACTTGAAGAATATAATTGTTTATGGATAAAGAGCAGGAGACCATGCCAGGCATGGTCATAATAATGGAACATGATGGCGGTGGAGAGCTTTTGGAGTGAGGAGAGACAAAGGAGGGGAATGAACTGCAGCCCACTTACATAATTTTATTCATAAACAATAACCCACAGTCGGGCTGTCACAGCTGCCAGGGCTACTTTTCTGAGGGGGAAGAGTGGCCTGTAGTGTATTGGAAACAGCTACATGAATCGCTCCTTTAACTCCCCATGTTAAGCTTGAGCCGGTGGAAGGCTCCTCAGAGCGAACTTGCTATTGGTTGCTTCACAACAGCGGCCAATCAGGACTCTACTAATTCCCCGAGCGGGAAGAACTCTCATTGGTCCTTATCCGCACAACCTCATTGGTTGTTAATTGTAAATAGGCGTGGCTATGTTAGCCCGGGAATGTTTAAAAGGAGCCTAGCTCCCAAAGTTAAGTTGTTCTGGTTATGAATGCTTTTAAGCGCTTGTTAGTTACTTCAATAAAGTTGATCACTTTGATGAATTCACTCTCTGACTCCTTCTAGTGGCGATCTAACAGGCCTTTTAACTTTTTCCCTCCCTGCCACTACTTCTCTGAAAAACAGGCACCCCTGAGCTGGCTTTGCTCCCCTGTGGAAACTAATGCAGATGCCTGCAAGTTTTTCCCAGTGGGAATAAAATTAGCTCAAGGGTACTTTCACACCCCCATAAGCAAGTCATGGAACCAACAGACCTTCCATATTTACCCCCAGCATCTAGTATCCTATCTCTGCACATGTAGGAGCAGTACAATTGTTATGACTGCTAACAGACTTATCCTCCATGAATTCTTTTTTTAAAGCCATCACCATATTTGGGGGCAAACATTCTGTAGGCTAATGGTGCATTGTGTGAAGAAGTGCTTGCTTTTGTCTGTTCTGAATTTATTGCCAATCTATTTTATTGCCTTCCTGAGTTCTAGAGTAATGAGAGATAAATCTCTTTTTACGCACTCTTCACATACCTTGCATTATTTTATAGACCTCTATTGAGTTTCTCCTTATTCATCCCCCTCCCACTAAAATGCTCTGCATGCTTTCCACATAGAGTAAGCAAACTCTTAATTTTGCTGTACATTTCCAACATCTATGGTTTTTGCGTTGGGTCAGAACGATGCACGTTGTTGCAAAGTTGGCTGTACTTTATACAAAGTATATTTATATAAAGGCATTACTCTATCAGAGCTTTTGCTTTCATTCTCTTTCCTAATAATTGGCCTTTTTCATCACTGTTGTACAGAGTGATGTTCATAAAAAGGACCTTAAAAACTGCAAGATTAGAAGAAGCCCAGAGAAATATAAAGAACAATACCAAGAGCCATATTCAGGATTATTACTGTATTTTTCATACAGCTAACTAGTTTCAAAGTGCAGTCCAGTGGGTATAGTCCAAATGTACGAAACTGGCTGTGTTCTATCATGGTACGACTGTTAAACTACAGGACCCATGTGATCATGCCATGGCAGAGTTATGTATGGACAAAGTACTGCAATCCAAATGTATCACAAGCATGTTGTGCATTTTTATAAATAATGCAAAGTGACACAGCTATTCAATGTTTATATTTCAAAGAGGAGAACTGAGAGGATTATCCAAGAACATCACAGGAGTAATCCTTTAGGTTCCATAAGATGGAAAAACATGAAAGGTCTGCCCTCCTCACGCATATGCACTGTGCATAGAATCTAAAATTTTGAAAATAGTTGGGAATATGGCATGCACTCTTATATAATGATTATCTTAAAGAAAAGGACTACTAGTAGAAACATATTAAGGAACTTTTCAGAAACAGTAATGGCTTTCATGAATTTTAACTGTAACATTAAAAAAAAAAGCTGGTGTGGTGTAGAACATGCTGTTAGTCAAGACTAATATCCAACTGGTCCTTGAGGCTACACTATGTGTATCTGCTTGTAACCTTCACTTTGCTCTTCCGTGCAGGCAAAGCTGTAACATATAAACACAAGGTACAACTAGGCTGCGATCAGACGTAACTTTAGATCTGACATAGGGGAGAATGCCTGATGGGTCTAAAGGGAGCGATCAGACAGCGACATCTGGGAAGCATCCCACAGTCGTCGGCAAACCGTGTGGCTCCGCCACAGACAAGGAGTTAAAAGACACTGGGGAAAGTCTGGTTCTAAGAGGTTCCAATGGGTCATGGACGGACTTTCCCCTGTCTGATTCTCATGCCATCGGGATGGTCTGATCATGCTATGGTTGCTCGGTGCCGTTCTCCCCCCCTCCCCCCTTTGCAGTATGCACATCATTGCATACTCCATAGGGGGCCCTCAGAGCAGAGGTGCAATTCCTCATTTATACGCATGGAAAACAAAAGGAAAAAAAAAAGACTCACTCACAGTTGTGTCTGATCATACAGTGAAGGGCTGAGCTTGCAACTGTGTGTCAAATTCCTCCAGAGGAAATACCCTCACTTCCCCTCCGCTTCAACTGGTGTGTGTGACGGCAGCCCTAAAATCCCTAAACAGACAGCCTCCAAAATACATTGTAGGACTTTAAAAGTAAGCTTTCATTACTTCAGTATCACTTATGTAGGCTTATTTATTGCTGAAAACCAAAGGCTGTAGCAATCTTGACATAAGAACAGAAATTAAAATACAAAGAACATAAATAATTTAAAAATACAAGAATCAAACAGACCTCCCAAAATATATAATTAAAGAACAATAAGTGCCTTTCCCATAAAACAAATCAAACTACAGTGAGTGAATTTGTAAGCAAGTCAAATGCAGTTCTGGTACAAATTTTCTTAGCTGCTATTCCATAAAGAGAAAAGGTGTGAATTACATAGGGATTAACGTCAAATAATTACATTATTTTCTCCACCTCTGAGCTCAAGCAAACAGGTCAAAAGAGCCATGAGAAATGTATGTCTAGGTTCAGAGTACAGAGGTCAATACAAAACATAATGTGGGAGAAGTTCTAGAGCTCAACAGATACATAAGAGCTGAGATGCAGGGCCTACATTATCAACATTTAGTCATAGAACTGTACCAACTATCCCCTTCTTTGATCACCACAATTTTACCTGAAAGCTGTAGTACTTAAAATACAGGAAACAGACATATAAATGTGACTATAGAGAGAGATACATAATGTCCTGTTTTAAGAAAGGCAAGGAAAAGAACAAGAAATCTACAAACTGTAGCACATCTCTCTATATAATAATTCTGTTTTGGTCATGGACTCTCCTGAGCATTCCACACGCTCCCAAATCAGTTGACGCCCTGATCTGTCACTCAGAAGCTGCCCCTATCTACTGGCTGCGTTGCCTGAGTCTCACCTCCAATATTCTAAACAGTTTGCTGTTCCTCTCCCCCCAATAGCCAGTTGGAACACAGAGGTCATTTGCATATGCGGCCTGATTGGCCTTTGCCTCTAACATTCTAAACAGTTTGCTGTTGCTGTTGGGAGTCACTGAATGTGTCCTAAGGTAAAATACATATCCCAATTTCCCCTTAAATGGTCACTGGAGTTGCCAAAATGCATATCCAATTTTCCCTTAAACAGTCACTGGAGTTGCCAAAATACATATCTCAATCTTCCCTTAAATGGTCACTGGAGTTGCCAATCTTCCTGTGGGGCCTGTTGATCTCCCAGAAATCACCATGTTCCCCAGCCACAGCACATAATTTCCCCTACAGAAAATTCCCCAGCTATTACAATGGCTGCTTTGGGCAGTGGACTCTATGGCATTATACCCTGCTGAAGTCCCTCCACACCCCAAACCCTGCCCTCCCCAGGCTCTACCCCTCAAATCTACAGGTCTGGCCCTCCCCTTAGTATTGCCAGACTCCAGGCAGCACCTGGAGATCTCCAAGATCAGTTCTCCTGGAGAAAATGTCTGATTTGGGCAATGGACTCTATGGAATTATACCCTGCTGAGGTCCCTCTGCTCTCTCCAGGCTCTACCCCTCAAATCTACAGGTATTTCCCAACCCAGAGTTGTCAACCCTGTAACTGGCTATGGAACCGCTTTGCAGACCCCTGGAACCCAGAAGACATGGCATAGGAGGAGGCACTTTTCTACCTTAGCTGCCACTGCATAACCCCAAATCAACATAAGTCAGGGGTGGAGGGAACCATACCTGTTACCATGAGGCTGTCCTCCCATACTATCCACTTGGGGCAGCAAAATAACTTGAGACAACCCTGCCGTATAGCTAAGCAGAAGGAAATAAACATGGCTTGCCTCCTTCTATTTTCCCCTTCCCTTTGCTGCCCCACCAGCCACAGTCGGGACACTCACCTGGAGCTTCCTTCTAGAGCTCGTTGTATTTCTTCCCACAACGGGCCTTGCTCCTAGTTTGATATAATGATGAGAAGTCATCAGTGCAGAAAGTAGTGTACAGTTCCCAACTCATTCATCTAGTTTGAAAATGTGCTTATATATGGAAAATAATTCTAGTCTTTTGATATACATAGCACCAGCTAAAGGTACAGCTTATACTATATACCTGTCAAATCAGAGAAGAACAAGTTTAGACCAGTTTACTCAGTATAAGACAGCTATGAAGGATGAGAAAGTTCATGATTTGGTGAATCCAAATTTTGCTGTTACTGGAGAAGGTGAACTAAAAAATATATGAGACACTCTGTGTTCTGTATGGCCTTGGATATATATGGATTCAGCATTCATGGTAGAAAGAAAAACCTGATGTCTAAACATCCATTGGAACATCACACTAACTGAAGTAGTGACATTAGATCCAAGTTTCTAGGGTTCTGGTTCTACAACTGATTAATATAGGACTTTAATCTTCTTGCCATGTGCTAAGAAAAATGGAGGAAACCTCTGAATATGTGCAATTTCTGTAAGAACCCTTAACTTCTGTTGAAGTCCCTACCTGACTTCAGCACTAGAAGAATTTCTAGTTCTTTGCCTACATCAGCATCTGTTGTCGCAGTGGCCATTGCCTTGGGGTTCTCATTGTTTAGGATGTACAAATACTATTAGATACCTGTGTACAATAACTCCTGCAGAGAAAATATGTAAATCGGCAGTTGTGTGAGTTGAGCCAGCCTACAGAACCTTTTCTCTCTTTCAGTATGATATACAAAATGGTATGTCTTGTTGCCTTTGACAAGGTAGCATTTTGGAGAAAGGAAAACTGAGATGTTGAGAAACATATATAACATATTCAAATAAAACTGGAAGGGAGCATTCTACATCCACAGACGTCAGAAGAAGTCCTGTTGCTGACTTCAGTGGGATACCCTGTAAAATTACAAGCATTATTACTAATAAAAATAGTAGTGAGCTTCAGTGGTGGTGGGAGGGATTTTGCTTGATTCGTAATCCTTGCTACAATCCTCTGCTTCTCACATTCACACACCAATGCCTTTTGAGGAGTCACACTGGCCTGCTATGGAAAAGGGAAGGCAAAGAAAGAGCCACCACCATGAGTATGTTCCCCTCGTGCAACCATAAGATTCAACCCAATGTTAGGAGTTAAGCAAATGTCATCCCACTGACTTTAACTACTGTTAGGAGAAATCCTCGTTGGAGAATTAACCCTTAGCCCAAATCAGTCTTATGTACGACTGGGGCCTAATGGAGTTCTTGGACACCAGTGTATACAGAGAAGTGAATCAGAACAGAGACCTCTTATTTCCCAGAAAAGAGACAATACAGCTGGATGCTTAAAGAATAAATGTTGTCTTTACTGAATAATGTTGGAATTCACAAGCATACCAAAAACAGATTCATTCACACACACTCACAAGTTCCTTTAGATACAATAGAAATGGAAGGCAATCAGTATAGAAAATAATAAACATTGATTAAGTGGGTGGTAACATACAGAAGGTTGACGAATATACTTATCTGTTCCAGAAGGGGGTTTGATCCTCTCAATGACGAGTGCGGGAACAAAAGACCTAACTAGAGGGATTCTCCTTCACACTGATGGACCAGCAACACGTGTGGGCCTCTCTTGGTCGCGATACAAGGAAGCACGTGAGAATAGCCTTCAGTAGAGCTTTAGTTGCCTAAGTGGGGTAGGGGTGGCTAGCAACGAACAAAGGTTGCTCCAGCCTTTTATCACCTAGTTTGGGGGTTGGCATCAGTGCCAACCTCCTGTCCTTAGTCCGTCCCATTCCCTAAACCTATTGGCCATTGGGATGTGACGTATCTATCTAGAGGGAGTGGGCGATATTCAAATTCTACCCTATACCTTAATGGAACCATTTGGTCAAGGTGTCAAAGTTGCATTGCCATGGAAACCTTTGATGTGTAGATGCTCTGGCTTGGTCCAAGAGCTGTAAACAGGAAGAAGTCACTTTCAGATGCAAACCAGATACAGGGTTACGTGTTATCCAGAAACTCCTTGATGGTGGAATACTTGTTGTTTGTGAGAGTCCTTGTGGGTGAGCATAATGGAGAATGCTTCTTCTTCCCAAGGCAGGATGGATAGGTGTGTGTGTGTCTTCATTAGCATACTGGTGCAGGCAGCACATTGGCACAGCAGCTTCCAGGTGCAGGTAGACTCAAGCAAGCAAATCACACAGCATTCCCAAACCCATAACCAGATGCGGATACATTCCATACATTCAAGCATCAGCACAATACATATAAAAACACAGTTTTAAGCACATCTCTTAACACTACACAAAACTAGCATAAATGCAAATATGCCAGTTTGCGGTTCATGTGTTTGTGTAATCTGGTGGGTTAAAGAAAGGGTGAGGTTATGCTGTGAATCAAATGTTATTAAGTTTTATATTTGACAAGAAAGTTCCATTGGAAAGGGAATCTCTTTGGTTGTCAGTTCTATATTTCTAATGATGGCTGACGTTGTTGCATAGGAAGTCCAGTTGTTTTGTCAGCCAACTGATACCCCAGTCAATGAAGGGGCAGAGTTATCAGTTTAGTGTTAGGCATTACTGTACTGTACTGCTTGACATGTAATCTGAGAATTGCATTGTGCTTCTTATCTGTTTGGAGGATATATGTTTTTCTCCTTCAGTCTTAAAAATAAAACTAACTGTTCTAAAACAATTCTTATGCAATTATGATGTTTTAGGAAAAGTGGATTCAAAGCATTCTTTGAAGATCTAGTCTGTCATATTTTTATTGCCTGTATACAAGATCTGCTGTCAGCAATCTTTTCTCAAGTTCATACCAAGATCCTGATTGCATAGTAGCTCAATTTAAACAGCCAACTACAGTCTAAAACTGCATCCAAAGGTGTAGTACTTCCATGCATTAAATATTGATAGGAATCCTATGTCTAGTTTCATCAACTGAAACAAGAGTGTAGTTGAAAGGCTGAGGCTCTTAGCATGAAAATTTTACCAATCTTCATTGGGTAGACTCAAATAGAACATGTTTCTTCATTGTTTTTATGTAGGCCAACTAACTAAAGTCAAAACATTGTTGCTTTCACATTACACTTGGAATTGGCACCAGCAGGCAGCATCCATCTCTGCTGTGTCCTAGGAAAGATATGTGGAGCCAGAGAAACAGGCAAACAGGGCCCCCCAGGGGCCATTTCCACTGGTGATAACAGCATGGTAGAGAAGACAGAACCCCTTCCCCCCACCTCAGATACCCTGTTCTTCTGTGTGACAAGTTGGAACAGGCATCTGTGTCCCATTCCATGTAAGATGTAACATTTAGTTTGAGCCTTAGTCTAAGAAATACGAAGTTGGATATCATCAGCATATTGATGACATGTTCTATTGTCTTCTGCTTGAAAAAGTAGAGACTTACACAAGAGAGAATGAACAATTTAATAGGACCTGTTGTTGTTGTTCAGTCGCACAGTCAAGTCCGACTCTTCGCGACCCCATGGACCAGCTCCCGCCAGGCCTTCCTGTCTTCCGCCATCCTCTGAAGTTTGCTCAATTTCATGTTCGTTGCATCTATGACACTGTCTAACCATCTCATCCTTTGCCGTCCCCGTCTTCTTTGACCTTCAATCTTTCCCAGCATCAGGGTCTTCTCCAGTGAGTGCTCCCTTCTCATTTGGTGGCCCAAGTATTTGAGCTTCAGTTTCATTATCTGGCCTTCCAGGGAACAGTCAGGGTTGATTTCTTTTAGGATTGACAGATTTGATCTTCTTGCAGTCCAAGGGACTCTCAAGAGTCTTCTCCAGCACCATAGTTCAAAAGAATCTATTCTTCGGCGCTCGGCCTTCCTTATAGTCCAACTCTCACAGCCATACTGGGAATACCATTGCTTTGACCAAGCGGACTTTTGTTGGCAGGGTGATGTCTCTACTTTTTATCATGCTGTTTAGGTTCGCCATCGCTTTCCTCCCAAGGAGCAGGCGTCTTTTAATTTCATGGCTGCTGTCACAGTCTGCGGTGATCTGGGATCCTAGGAACGTGAAGTCTGTCACTACTTCCACGACTTCCCCTTCTATTTGCCAAGGAGTGATGGGGCCGGATGCCATGATCTTAGTTTTTTTGATGTTGAGCTTCAAGCCCACTTTTGCGCTCTCCTCTTTTACCCTGAGCAAGAGGCTCTTAAGGTCCTCTTCGCTTTCTGCCATTAGAGTGGTATCGTCTGCATATCTGAGGTTGTTGATCTTTTCCCCAACTGAGCCCCATGTAATTCTGTTTCCAAGTATTCAGCTGCTAAGCCCCATCTAGTTCTCCAAAGCTTCTGGGTCATAGGGCCATATACCAGATAGTTGACTAATCAGGTATGTGATTAGTCAACTACTGGATGGAACCCCATCTCAGATCTACATTCTAGGAGCCAGTTATATTTTTAAATAAATAGATACAGATGAAAGCACAAAACCTTGTCCCATACAGATCTCATCAAATAAGATGGGAAGGCGAAGGGAAGGAACTTGGAGGCGAAGGGAAGGGAGAGGGGGGAAAGAATGGATCCCAGGTGCTTCTCCCTGTCAGAGGGGCTGGTTCACACTTCTGGTGATGCCAGGGGGTGTGGCATATGCTAATAAGTTATGCTAATGAGCTCCTGCAGCTCTTTTTCTACGAAATGACCCCTGGGTTTAGCTAGAGACAAGAGAAGGGTTCAGTCTCCTTCACCCTTCTGTCTCTCTCACTCTCTGCTGTTGCCATCAAGTTGCTCCTGACTTATGGGAACCCTGTACAGTTTTCAAGGCAGGAGATGTTCATAGGTGGGTCACTATGGCCTGCCTCTGCATAGCAACCCTAGATTTCCTTGGTGGTTCCCCATCCAAGTACTAACTAAGGCTGCTTAGCTTCCTGCTTAGTTTCCAAGATCTAATTAGAGTGGGCTAGCCTGGGCTGAACTGCAGGCTGTGGAAGGTCAGTAGTTCAGCAGTTTGAGGCCCGAGTGTGCCGCAAGACGGAGTGAGCTCCCGTCTCTAGTTCCAGCCCCTGCCAACCTAGCAGTTCGAAAGCAAGAAATTGCAAGTAGATAAATAGGTGCCACTTCAGTGGGAAGGTAACAGCGTTCCGTGCGCCTTGGTGTTTAGTCATACCGGCCACATGACCACGGAAACGTCTTCGGACAGCGCTGGCTCTTCGGCTTTGAAACGGAGATGAGCACCACATCCCTAGAGTCAGATTCGACTGGCTTTCGAGCAAGGGAACCTTTACCTTTACCTTTTAGCCTGGGCTATCCAGGTCAGGGCACCTCTCTCTACCACATTGCACATAACATAGTCTGTGAGACTGGTGCTCTGCATAGAGACTCATAGAAACAATGACCTAGTTTGCCTGATCTTTGACCCATTTTCCTCCTCACACACACATGTCTCCATCAGACATTACTTTCAGTACATGCCAGATGGGAGGACCATGCTTCCATTGTTCCATCATGCAGATGGATTGGCTGATTGGTTAAGTATCTGAACAGGGGCTAAAATTTCTGCTTTGTAGCTGTCATCTTGGAGAAACATGGTAAAAAATATTCTGTTCAAAAATATATCTCTTTTGTGCGTGTATTTGATTGTAAAAGTTAAACATGGGGAAACTAGGGGAAGGAAAGATGTGTGCTTTCAAAATAGAATACACTGAAGAACTGGACCATGCAGGATGTGTTGAAACTGGCTGTGGCCAACTCCAAACACACTGATTTGTATGAGGGCTGCTCAAGATAACTCTCCGATAGTTAGGCAGTGTGGTGTAGTGGTGAAGAGTGGTGGACTCTAATGTGGAGAACTGGGTTTGATTCCCTACTCCTCCCGATGAAGCTTGTTGGGTGACCTTGGGTCAGTCACAGTTCTCTCAGAGCTCTCTCAGCCCCACCTATCTCACAGGGTGTCTGTTGTGGGGACAGGAAGGGAAGGTGATTATAAGCCGCTCTGAGACTCCTTCGGGTAGTGAAGAGCAGAGTATAAAAACCAGCTTTTCTCCTTCTTCTTGATTCCCTCACTCAAGAAAAGATCAGCAAACTGAGTTTCTGGAACTAGAACTCGCCAGGCCAGCATCTAGCCTCATGGCTGCAGTAGATCCTGAAGCGATGCATACTCACTTGGGATGATAGAAGTCAGCACAAGATATGACTACACTGTGAGTCTTAGATACAGTCAGATGCCTCAAAATAACACTATTGGTTTTTGTTGTCACAGTTTTGAAAATAAACACTACATTATATATTCCTTACTAACGTCTATTAAGAGCATAAAGTATGATAAGGCTAGGATCCAAAGAGATCTTTAGTCATCCCCTTAGCCGGCTTATCAGGATTTTAAAAGTTTTTTTCCCTTTGAAAAGCAGCCCTTCCCCCTTCCTCAGCTGATGCCACAATACAAACTACTTTTGAATGTCCCCCTTGATGGCAAACTGCTTTTGAAATAATACACTGGATTAATATTTGAAGTTCAGGGGCCTCTAGTGGCATGCAGAATTAACTGTCTGACTTTGTCATTATCTTTAAGAAATTCATTTTTAGGAAAGCACAGAAAAGGTAATATAGCTTAAAAACAAGGGGGAATTCCTCCTGATTCAGAGGCTGCTGTCTGCAGAAGGCCATATATGAGCTTGGTGTAGTGGTTCCTGTTTTGTAGTTTCCGATATTAACTTCGGTACGCTGTTTGTTCAGCTACTGCTCTGCCAGAGAGCTGATTGGGGCTGTGAAAAATTTCAGCATTAGGTATTTAAATGAAGATGCAACAGTATTTGGTGCTTCCATACAGGGATAGGCTTGGATGGTTTCCCCAATCCCCACTGCTGATAAAGCGCAGCAGCAATGGGGCTTCAACATGTCAGGTTTCCCACAGTCTCCCTGGCATGGACCCCCAGCAGTGCGCCCCCCCCCCCCCGGGCCACCAGGGCTTTTGCCATTTTTTTAAACCACTAGAATTTAGTTATAGAGATATAATGTTATACTAACATGTTTATCGGATTGTCTAAATTTTATTTATTTTATTTTAAAAATGCCTTTCAAGAAGGGGGAGGAGGAGGAGTGGGAGATTGGATTTATACCCCATCCTTCACTCGGAGTCTCAGAGCGGCTTACAAACTCCTTTCCCTTCCCCTCCCCACAACAGACACCCTATGAGGTAGGTGGGGTTAAGAGAGCTCTTTCAAGAACTGCCCTTTCAACTTCTGGTTTTTGGCATTTCAATGGCGGACGCATCCCTGGAGAGCTCCCAGGGACGTGATCTGCAAGCCAGTGGTTGGGAGGGGGTGTGAAAGTACACGCTCCTCCGGGGTCCTTGCGTTGGGCCCCCAGCCATGGGGCCCTAAAGGGTTGCCTCTCCTCTGGCATGATGCCGGAGAATTGAGGCTCCCTTTTGCCCCAAAGGTCCTGCCACTGTGTGACCAAATGGAATTCGAGCCACTGGCCGGGACAAGCGTGTGGAGGCCGGGCAAGCAACATGTACCTTTGGCGAGGTCTACGGGCTGACATGAACTGTGAGTTCCAAGCAAATACCAGAATAATGGCATAAAGCCCCCCCCCCGATACAAGCGAGTGGGGGAGGGAACTCTCCAGATGCAGAAACTGACAGACATGTCCAATGGTGGGAGGTGAATTTAAAAGCAAAACGGAACTGTTTTAAGGATCCCATAAGAGTTGCCAGGTGCTAGAGCGAGCAATAGAAACTTTGGAAAAAAATTTAAAAGTAAACATCCTCAAAGATGGCAAGCAAAAAACCCGAGAAGGTCAAGCAAGCGAAACTCAAGCCTCCTTCAGGAAGTCCGAGCCCAGCTGGTCTAACCACCCGACCGGAAACTACCACAGACATCTCAAAGCTGACTCTTTGTGCCCTCTGCTGGAACAAATGACAGCTATAAACCAACAACTGACAACTTTAAACCAGAACTTTACAGCTCACCAGCTCCAACTAAGCGAAATTACTAAAAAGACAGAGCAGACAGCTGAGACAGTGAAGGAAGTGGATGCCAAGACTAAAAAGGTTAACAAACATGTAAAGATGTTGGGAAAAAAGAGAACAACTGATGAATCACAGCTTTTGCAACTACAAATGGAAAAAGCAAGCTATGTCCTGAGATTTCAGGGGTTTCCTGAGACTAAAGGGGAGAATCTGAAACAAGTTTTGAGTGATATTTTGGCCCCGGTGGCAGATTTAAAAGTGGAATATATCCAAAGTGAGATGGATGTGGTTTACCGATCATATTCAGAATATACAAAGAAGAATAATCTGCCTGGGGAGATAGTGATCAGATTCTCTAAAAGACATGTGAGGGATCAAATCTTGAAAGCAACATCAGGAACGCCCCTAAAAATTGATGGCAAAGAAATAAGGGTTTTGAAAGATATTCCATTTGAAATCAGGAAGAAGAGAAAGAAATTCAAAGACTTGGCAGTGTTTTTACAGACAAACAACATCCCCTACTGATGGCTAGTACTCAATGACATTCTTTTCAAGATAAACGACAAGAAAGAAAGAATTGACTCTGTTATTAAAGCCCGTAAGTTTCTGAAGCAGCAACTTTGTTCTACAGGAGAGGACGGCAAAGAAGAAGATGATAGCAACAAAGGAAGCGAAGATGAGTCTGAAACTACATCTTCTGAAGAAGACTCTGATTCGTAACGTGGGGCAGCAGCCCCCAAACGAAGCTATCAATTGAGGAATAGAAGGGGGGGGGAAGGAGATGCTGAATGACTCTAAAGTTTGTTTTAAATAGATATTTTTATTAGCTGTGCTTCTGGGATACACATTAAACAGTAACTTTTAACTGGTTTTGATAAATATAAGCCAAGTATATATTGATCACACTTAATGTAACTTTGTTTAGTAGCTTAGCAAATGTTATAAGCTTTTGAAATGGCCACCACCTCTTGGGTTTTTAGTGGTCTTCTTTTCTTTCACCTGTAGTTTGTACATACTCTTCCTTGTTTCTTTGTAGTTTATAGAAAATGCAATTAAAAAATCCCCTTCGGGGGGCTCAAAAAAAAAAGAACAACTGCCCTTTTAAGGACAGCTCTGACAGAACTATGGCTTGCCCAAGGTCATCTAGCAGCTGCAAGTGGAGGAGTAGGGAATCAAACCCGGTTCTCCCAGACTAGAGTCCACGCACATAACCACTACACCAAACTGGCTCTCTACTTATATCCATTCAACAGAAGAGACTAGAGACTTACTTAAAAAAAATGAAAGCTGGGAATTCAGAGATACTGAAACACATAGTGGTATAACATTATGTCAATATGATATTCTAGTGCTGATTTTTTAAAACAAAAACTAAAAGTTCTCTGGAGACAAAGAGAGGAAATAACTGCTGCAGGGACAGGATTAGGGAAATGGCTTTCACATGGGTGGGAAAATCCAGATTTTCTCATACACAGAGTCCATCCAATCTTTACTGCGATCATTCCCAAAAATTCAGAATGCACTAGGTTTCAGATAGATCCAAGAATCCCAGGATGTGCATGAATGCACCATGGTGCTGTGGGGAAGCAGGAAAAAATCCCTACATCCCAAAAGCACTGAACCTGGGGCAGATAACCTGTGCAGAATTGGCCTTCAATTGTTGTTGTTGTTGTTGTTGCTATATCTCTTGATCGCCCAATCCCTGAGTACACAAGGCTCTGGGAAATTTACAACAGATTAAAAACAATACAAAATTACAGATTAAAATCAACAAATCAGTTATTCTTAATTTAATAGTCTTCAGATGGTGTCCATAATTTAATCTAAAACCTACTCTGGGCTGTTCTTCTATCTCATGGGCAGGTTACAGAGGAGGCCAAAGTGGGCAGAATGGAAGAAAAGTGGCTGCCAGCTATGATGGAAAACCGTTGCTGTTCTCAACCAAAACCCGGGCGGAACATCTCTACCTTACAGGCCATGCAGAGTTGTATTAAGTCCTGCAGGGCCCTGATGGGAGTTGGCAGAGAGTTCCACTATTAAACTATGTATATCCTGCCTTTCTCTAAAGATTCAAGACTGATATAATACAAATGGCAAAAACAGAACAAAAATCACATTAAAACATTCATACAGTCAGAACACCAAAGAGCAACTTGACCCTAGTATACAAACTTTTTCCAGATTCCTTGATATTGGTGCAAAGTGCAAACTCACAGAAATGCCTCAGCTAAAGTCCTTCTGGAAAAAAAAGAAGGACTTGTGTACCTTCCAAAGAACAGTCAGATTGGTCCATTGACCAGGAAAGCCATGGAGAGGTACAGGGCTATTTTTGGGCAGGAACGCACAGGAACGTAGTTCCGGCTGGCTTCAGAGTTGGCCACGCCCACTACTGCCAAAACCTCTGCATGCGTGGCTACAGAGGGAAGGCCTGGAGAACGACCCCCCAGTGACTTCCCTGGCCTTTCCAAGGGCCAGCTTATCCGGGCTCTCCGCAGCCGTAGGATGCCCGGGTAAGCCAAAGGAAAACAGTTTAAACTGCCTCCCCTCCCCTCCAAGGGCTGGCTTGCCTGGGCTCCCTGAAGCCGCGGGGCGCCCAGGCAAGCCAAGGGAAGGCATGGGG
>NW_015175399.1:213591-281460 GCF_001447785.1 Gekko japonicus | reverse complement strand
ATGCTAATGAGTTTCTGCTGTTGGGTGTGGCCTATTATGCTAATGAGTTTCTGCTGTTGGGTGTGGCCTATTATGCTAATGAGTTTCTGCTGTTGGGTGTGGCCTATTATGCTAATGACTTCCCTGGCTTTTTCTTTAAAAAAAAAAAAGCCCTGGAGAGGTATATAGCTCTCCATGTATATAGCTCTGTGAACGGGTAGTGTCAGTAACAACTGGCTGGAGAACAACTGGCAGATGGGTTCATTACATGGAGATGAAGAAGACAAGCAACTTCCTGGTGCAGTCCTGGTTCCCTGGATCACAACTATCACATTTAATCTAATAAAAACAAATGCTGATCCTTGTAGCATTTAAAGAGCTTGTTGTTTTATCATTTGAAAACTAAAATGTGCCAAAGGTTCCACACTGAGAGGAAACAGTTAAATCATTCTCCAAAGCTGTGAAGGCCCCCCCAGTGTTGTAACAGCTCCTTGTGACCTAAACCATCCCTGACATGTGTTTATCCAGCCTTTCCTTAAAAACCTCCAGAGAAGGAAATTCCACAACTTCCCTGGGCAAATGGTTGCATTGCCTAATTGTTCTTAGCATTAAGGATTTATTTCTTTCCCAGCCTAAGGGCATGTCGGCAGAGGAGTTTCACAGTGCTGCTGATTCTAGTACTTCAGTAGAGAAAGGTAAGACAATGTATCCACAAAAAGGAGGCACCTTCCTTCTCTCTGGAATTGTTCATGACATTTCTCCATATGCTGTTAGGATCAGATACACCACAGAGTATTGTGAAGTAGTTGGTTTTAAGGCAGAACAGACTGGAAGGGATGGAGCCATCCTTCCAATTACATTTTTTAAAAATGAGCTTCAATCTAGAGTGAAAAGGTTTCATCAGTTATATGAGGGGAGGGTTTTTTTAAGTACCAAATTATCTAATAACTAGAGATGGGCATGAAACGGCTCACAAACTAAAGTTCTTGACAAATTTTGGCCAGTTCGTGGTTTGTAAACTCAAGTTTGTGGCAGGTCAACCAGCACAAACTTTCCATGAACTTTCAAGCAGTTTGTGAGGGTTTGTGACTGGATACATTTCCAGGCAGACTGACTCCACTCGATCTAAACGTTTTCCAAACTTCAAAGCAAGGGGGGGTGGAAGTTGGAAAGCATGTAGAGGAGCATCCAGGGGAGGTCCCCAACAACTTTGATGTCTTTAGCTTGCATAGGATCTGTTCTATACACTCCTGACCCTCCTGAACATGCACCTGTCAAAATGACAGTCTGTAATTTCCCCAGAAAGCACTTTCCTGGGTGCTTTGGGGGGGGGGGCATAACTCAGACCCTGTAAATCCAATCCTCGCCAAACTTGGATGGCAGGTAGAGGTGAGTCAGGCCAGTGGAGGGGCTCTTCAATTTTCCCATGAACCGAACTGGTTTGTTCATAACATTGCGTGGTTCATGAACCGGGTACACCATGAACCGAATCACATTTTCCTGATTCGTGGCCATCCCTACTAAGGACTGTGCCACCCACCTTACACTGCAGTTCTCCTGGTTATCAGAATTGACAAAATGCCTAACTAGTCCTTCAAACCATTTTTACTGGACTCCATACTTTTCCATTCCTTGTTGCTATCACCAGTGATGCCACCACAAACCGCAATGTCACAGTCTAGCTGTAACATTACAACTCTAATGGTGAAAATGCTTCAGATGGGTATTATCTCACTGCCTTTATTAAGATCTGCATTACAGAGCCACTGGACTTCATACTTTTCCATTCCTTGTTGCTATCACCAGTGATGCCACCACAAACCGCAATGTCACAGTCTAGCTGTAACATTACAACTCTAATGGTGAAAATGCTTCAGATGGGTATTATCTCACTGCCTTTATTAAGATCTGCATTACAGAGCCACAGAATTCCATTGATTTACATATTTATTGCTTTTCAACACATGCTGTCACATCATATTCTTGCATTACAATAAGTTAAAATAATAAAAGTGAGAGGGAAGGGGTTGCTCAGCCGAACATGGGTGGAGACACAATAGGTAGGTTCTTGGCTGCTGGTTCCCCATCTCCTGACAGAGTCAATATGATGCAGTGCTTAAGCAGTTCAAATCCCCACTCATAGATGAAGCTCCTTTGAGTTGATGACTTTCTCTCAGTGTAACCTACCTGTAAGAATAAAATGGAGGATGAAGAACCATTCACGCCATCCTGAGTGCCTTGGAAGCAGGACAGGAAAGGCCTCATAAACAGCAGCTGGAATTTGAAGGGAGAAATTCCTCAGCTGGGACTGGATTGATGCACAGTGCCTATGTGCCTCTTGGCTCCTCTCTGATGGTCTCATCACTGGCAACTTGAAACTGAAGGGGTCCTCTGTTGGAGCCAAGACCAGGTATATTGTAGGGATGCCTGGTTGCTGCCCCCTCTCTGTGATGATCTCACCCATTGGCTGCTAGAAGCTGGAAAAAGTGGGCCCTCAGCTTGATGTGGAACCAAGCACAACAGAGAGGTATTTTGCAGTTACTTTCCCTCCTTTCTGAGCAAAATATTATCTATCCATAAACGTAACACCAGTTCGTGATTAGCAAAAGGCAAGTAACTGTTTCTTCCAGGCAGGTAATTTCCAAATTCATGGCTATAGCAGCACACATAACTATAGGCGGATAGGTGTAGTGGTTAAGTGCGCGGACTCTAATCTGGGAGAACCGGGTTTGATTCCCTCCACTTGCACCTGGCTGGATGACCCTGGGCAAGCCATAACTCTGGCACAGCTGTTCTTGAAAAAGAGCAGTTTCTGTCAAGAGTTCTCTCAGCCCCACCTACCTCACAGGGTGTCTGTTGTGGGGAGGGGAAGGGAAAGGAGTTTGTAAGCCGCTCTGAGACACCTTTGGATAGTGAAGGGCGGGGTATAAATCCAATCTCTTCTTCTTCTTCTTCTACTGCCCCCCTCCCTTTTTTTACTTCAAGACTGTGGACCCCTTTGACAAGAATGTCAAAATTGTTAAGGCAGTTCCCCAGCAACTTGAAAACTGAAATCTGGCATGCATAGGTTCCAGAAAAAAACCTCTGAATGAACAAGTCTGAACACAGCTAAGGTTCTGATGTGAATGTTTTTAATATCATTGTAACATCCAACACTGAGCAAGCCATGGGACATTATGTTGAACTGCTGAAGTCTCCAATCTGTTTTGGATCAGAGAAAGGACGTATTTGCTGTTGCAAACAGGATTCATCATTGATTAAATGTAATGTTATGTGACTTTCCCCTTCACATGTTTTAGCAATTCTGATACAAAGAGGGAGAAAGACAAAGAACTGGATCCTGGCTAAATTTGACAGGCAATTTCCACGGATTCCCCCAACCTACTGCAAACCACAAGAACATAAGAAGAGCCCTGCCGGATCAGACCAGTGGTCCATCTAGTCCAGCATTCTGTCTCATGCAGTGGCCAACCAGTTCTCCTGGAGGGTAAACAACAGGTCATAGAGGCTGAGACCTTCCCCTGATGTTGACTCTTGGCACTGGGATTCAGAGGTTGACTGCCTCTGAACATGGAGATGCCTCTCAGTCACCATGGCTAGTAGCCACTGATAGACCTATCCTCCATGAATCTATCTAAACCCCTTTTAAAGTCACTCTCTGTGTAAAGAAGTATTTCCTTTTGTCCGTCCTGCATCTACTGCCCATCAGCTTCACTGGATGCCCTTGAGGGCGGGTTATAAATTTAAATAAATAAATAAATAAATAGTGTTTTAGGAGAGGGAGAAAAAATTCTGTCAACTCTCTCCACTCCATGCATAATTTTATAAACCTCTATCATGTTCCCCCTTAGTAATCTCTTTTCTAAATGGAAAAGTCCCAGTCTCTTCAGCCTTTCCTCACAAGTTGACAGTTTCATTGAGTTATCCATTAGGACCCAATATCTTGTTCCCTCGCAGTCTCGGCAAGTTCAGACCCCATTAGCCTATACTTGGAGCTGGGATTTTTGTGTCCCAGTGTGTATTACCTTACACTTACCAACACTGAACTTCATTTGCCACATTGTGGCCCACTCACCCAACTTGTGGAGATCCTCTTGGAGCTCTTCATAGTCAGCCTTGGTTTTCACCATCCTGAATAATTCTGTGTCATCTGCAAACTTGGCTACTACACTACACACACCCTAGTTCCAGTTCATTTATGAACAATTTAAATAGCACTGGCCTCAATACCAGTCCTTGTAGGACCCCACTGCTTACTTCCCTCCATTGTGAGAACTCTTCATTTATTTCTGTTCTTCGCTTCCTGTCATTTAACCAATTTTTAAGCCATAAGAGAACCCATCCACATATCCCATGACTGCTAAGTTTACTCAGGACTCTTTGATGAGGTACTTAAACTCTCTTGATGTCATTACTCAGGGTGCCCTGCAAGCCTGTAGCCACGAGGGGCCCACAGGGGTGATGTCCCCTCCCGAATTCGCCCCTCCCCTCACAAATCAGCTGGAGCAGGAGGGGTCAGGAGGCCTTCCTGCCCTTAGTCATTGCCTGATGGTCGGAACAGCGGGAGCCTCAAACCGCCACGCTGGCTGGCCCATGTCATCCTGGGGAAGCCCAGGAAGCTTGGGCAGGCTCTACTCAAGGCTTGCATGCTGGAAACCATTTCTCCCCCCTTGGTTTTTCCCCCCTCCTCTTTTTTTTTTTGTCTTAATCTGCTGGGGCTGGGGCGGGGGAAGACCTGTTAGTTTTCCTGAGGCTTGCAGAAACTTTTGTACAGGAAACCTCAGAGAGAGGTACTGCAAACCTATTCCGTGTGTGAGTGTCAGTGAGAATCCAAGTTGCAACCACACCATCTTTTGTAAAGATGGGGAGGGGAAATGCTGAGATGCCTGCAAATATGTGAACTTATCTCCTTCCTCCCCCCTTCTCCAGCATGGATGTTTATTGCAAGCAAAAAAGCCAGAACAGTTATTGCACCCTGGCTCTTGACTTACAGCAGAATATTCTTTTATGGCATGCAAAGGGTGAGAAAAAATTCCTTCTTTCTGACCATCAAAGTAGTGTTGAAGAGTGTAGTAAGAATGGGAATATAAAGATTTTCATATATAGGTTTTTCCTTCTTGGTTGTTCATATTCATATTTATCTGGTTTTTATAGATTTATTCTTTAAGTAATATTTTATTAGGATGTTAGAAAGGCCTGTTATATAGAAGGCTTTCCTCTTGTAGGTCTGATATTGCTAGCAGACAACATAATAGGTACAAAGTTCATGATTCTGTAGTTCTTAGGGCAAACCTTTCTATGTCTGGGTCAGATAAGATTTTAGTCTCGTATCAGTAATGAATACTTTTGTTTAGGTAAGAACAAGCTTTAGCTGATATGCCTTAGGTCATGTCAAGTAAATATGTGACGCCATTGCATAGACACACCTTTCTTACATTTGACCAATAAGGAGATTTTTATGTAAATGTTGTTTCAGTTTTTGTAACCAATTATGCCTTTTGAATATTATTCCCATGATGATGGTATGATGATGTCATTTTAAGTATTTAACTTTATGTAGCTCCTGAATATGTTCAGAATATGCTCAAGAAGAAGATGAGGAAGAAAAAGGAGAAAGTTGTCAATTTTTGGTTAACTATTTGGTCTAATTGTTTTCCTATTAAAAGAGGCATGTTTTCTAATTATGCTGAGAAGAAAGCAATCAGCTTTGATGGGTCCTTTGGCCTGTTTTCCATATTTCATTACAATAAAATACAAGAACATCCTCCTCATTTGACTTCATTTTTGACATGGAATCTAATATCTACAACAAGTGGGCCTTGTTGATACTTCTGCTGACTGGGATATGGACAGCCGAGAGAGGCTCCTCCTAAATTTAGGGGGACTTCTCCCCCCCCATACACAGCAGCACTGATTTTTATAAGTTGCATGGTTGCAAAAGGGGGGGGGGACAGGAATAGAATAATACTTGTTATTTGGGAGTGGAATTTCTCAAACAGAGTTGGCAATCCTAGGCCTTCCTCTGTGCAAAAAAGTGGGTTAGAAAAACCATATTTGTGAACATGTCAAATATTAATATTCTTAGTTGAATTTGTAAATAACCCCCAAGGGAGCTCAGAACACTATACCATGCACGTGTGCTGTAGGTTGCCTTTAGCCACTCAACAACAATCCAGGGAAACTGGCCCAGAATCACTGAGCAAGTGAAAAAGATCCAAGTATGTGGGCCATATTAGGACCCAGAGAAGTTGCTATGATTTGGGCAGTAGGTAAAGCTCTGACATTCCAGGTTGGGAAATTCATGTAGATTTGAGGGGTGGAGCCTGAAGAGAATGAGGTTTGAAGAGGGGTTGGACCTCAGACTCACCCTCCAAACCAGCCATTTCCTCATGGGTAACAATTGTTGCCAATCTCCAGGTGAGGGCTGGAGATCACTCAAAATTACAACTGCTCTTCAGGTAGCAGAGATCAGTTCCTCTGGAGAAAATGGTGGACTCTGTGTCATTATACCCTGCTGAGGTCACCACAGCAAATTGATGCTGAGTGCCCAAGGCCTTGGCACTCTCCAAGAGCCTCTTTCTAGAGCTCGTTGTATTTATTTCCACAATGGGCCTTATTCCTAGTTTATTATATTGATGGTTGATACTCCACTTGGGTTTAGAAACAATGTAAATCCCCCCCTAGACCTATGGACTTGAATTCATTATGTTGTTAAGAAGCTTTTGATAAATGATCTGGTACAAATCTGTGTGCAATCTGATGATCTGCAAGGTGGCAGAAATAATCACTGGGAAAGCCATGGAGATGTGGCCCTCTGTGTCTGCACAGTTCCCAAAGATCTGAAATCAGGAGAGCAACTGTTTTCAAGAGAGATTCCAGAAACAAATTTTTAGTGACACTTTAAACTTTTGCACTAGATTCATGGGCTGCTTTGCTGCCCCTGGAAGAAAACACTGGCTGAAGCACTTCTTTTTCTTTGCCTCAAGGACTCTCTAGAACTCAGCAATACTTGTCACCACCACTATGTGTCGCTACTGTCAATGCTTGGAATCTGGTGATGCTCACCTGATTCTCAGCCTCTTGGCATCTTTTTCTTTGCACTCAAAGCATTATTTTCATTTGTAAGTACTTGATTATTTATTCAAGTGAGCCAGAGTGCATCTTGATCATTTCTCTACTACTTCTTCACCATCTCTGCCCATTTCGTGCAGGTAGGGAAAAAGAGTCACAATGTATGATCCAACCTTCTGTTTACTTTATTAGCAGAAAAGGGAGAGGTTTATATACACACCATTAGAGCAAATAGAGTTGTTCCACTGGATCCTGTTTCAGTAGCATTTATACACATATATTATATTGCTTAAGAGGCACCTTTAAGGAAATAATTTCTCCTGTTTTTTAAAAAAACCCAATTATTTTGCTCTGTATTTCATAGATATAATTTAAAATATGCATGTAGTCTTTTGTTCTTCCCCAAGTTTTTAATCATTTACATAGGCTTTTTTTAGTGCATGAAGTAGCTTAACAATTCTCAACATTCATTTCCATAACAAACTTGTCTCCATTTTACAGGTAAAAAAATTAACCGTACATAATCTTAAACTGCGTTATACCCTTCTGAGCTCATTGACATCAAGTGAACTTAGAAGAGTGTAATTTTGCTTTGAGTTGCACTGCGACTGTGAATGACTTGCCCATGAATATCCAGTGAGTTCATTATTCAGTTTTTCATTTTACAATGAAACCTACAAATCATATGTGTGTTTTCAAAGAGTTTTTCAGTGTAAGTCAGCTATGGGTAAGTAATCAGAATAGACCCTTAAACTAGTATGTTAATAAATGTAACTCGTCTGAATTCAAAATTAAAATTGTATCATTTACACAAGTGCATCTGAAGAGGCTATGCATGGCTATACCACTAGACAGCAGGGAGCCCTGACTAGTTGGAGCTGCCCACTGCGAACTACACATGGCAAACAAGAAAGGATATGCTCCACCACATCCATATTTGTGCAAGGATAATATAATTTATTCTCTTTTTCTTCACCTCTCCATAAAACAGTGCTCAAATAATGTGGCAAAAGGTAGGGCGAATTGATGCTACACCCATAGGCTTCTAAAACTAATTGCTGAGGGGTTTATTACAAATCAGGCAGTGAAATCCGCTCTCAGAATAGATTACCAACCACACAACAACCAACAATATTCATATTACATCAGTTATTAAGGAGCCCATATGCATACATCACACTATATTTATTACTGTGACGAAGTTCTACCTGCTGGGTTTCCCTGAGGTAACGGATACCTGGCCAAGAGGAAGGGAAGGTTGCAGAATGAAAAGAGGACAGAACAAATACACATTACATTGACTGAAAGTAAAATGTCATTTAAAGGTGTGGGTTGTTGTTGTTTATTTTTTTTGGGGGGGTGACCAACAAAGTTGAGAAACAAGTGCTATGAGTACCAACAAAAGTACAGGAAATGAGACAGATCGTTTCAAAACCCAGACTGGGAGGTTTATACTTGGAACAAAATGTGAGGGTGTCTGCCTTCTGCCAGGAGAACTTAGAAGACCCCGTACTGCCTGGGGATACTGCTATGTACCCTGTTTCCCCGAAAATAAGACCTACCCCAAAAATAAGCCCTAGCAGGATTTCTATGCATTTGTGGTATAAGCCCTAGTGTGTCTTCTTGAGAAAAAATAAATATAAGACAGTGTCTTATTTTCGGGGAAACACGGTAGACGTGCTTCCCCAAGTCCTCTCCAACCCATGTGTGGTAGAATGCTGTACTGATGTGGAATAAAAAAATTGAGCGCAAACACCTAGAGCTAAATTACTGCTGTCCTCCTTAACCAGTCACAAGAGCAAAACAGCAGAATATTAACAGCTACCTTTTATTTATTTAATTAGATATTACTATGCCTCTCAAACTCACCATCAAGATGATAAGGGGTAACCTGCCCCCCCCTTCACATGTACACTTATTTTATTTAGAAAATGTTACATGTCACCTCTCAGAGACTTGCCTGAGGGAGCTTACAAAATAAAACCATTTTTAAAAGCCACTAAAAGAAAAAAACGAGAGCATAAAAACAGTATATACACGAGACCCTTAATGGAAAGCATGAGTAAAAAGAATGTTTAGCCTGCTGCTTGTCATATATGCTCGAAGAAATGAATTTTTTCATCTCCTTTAGTGAATGTGAGTCGAATAGATAACACTTCTTTCAGACTGTTTATAATGAGTTTTTGTGTCCAAAGCATAGGGCTAATGAACATGGAGACCAAGCTTTATGAAAAGCACTGGGTTCACCGCATGGAGGACTCAGACGACGACATGCTTTAGCACACGTTTATTGTACTTAACACAGACAAAGACTAACTCTAACGGCCCAACTGGGCCAACTATATACATATCCACCCAGCACCCCCCATTCCCATTGGAGGGTTTGAATGTCCCGCCAAAGTGGCTATTGGTTGGGGCTGGGGGATCCAGGATCCGAAGTTTCCATTGTTCTAGGATCCAAGCTCTTGCCTGTGCCGCAGACCCCTCGTGGCGGCCCGCATACATAACACTTTAGTACTTCACTTTAAATAGAAAGGTGCTAGCCTAGGTCTCAGTGTTGCTTGGGGTGTGTAGAATGACTGTGGTTCAGAGATGGGCCAGGTCATTTTGGGTGCCCAAAGCAGAAAATGCAAATATTCTCTTTTCTTTTCTTCCAGACCTGCCCTTCTCTGATTACTTGATATAAGGGGAAATCTTATCATAGATGCTCAGAAGAAGCATTTTTCCTGATTATCACTTTTTCCAGAATTATCCTGGAAAGCACACTCCAGAGATTGAATTGTGGCACAAATTAAGACCAGTCCATGTATTGTCTGTGGGTTTACTGGGTGGTCTTTTTTTAGCAGTTCAGGAGAGATTTTTATTTATATAACTGAATTTTCTGTTGTTAAAAAGGATCTCATTGTAGCATAACTGGTTAAGATGCTCTGCCTCAGTGTTTTCTAGTCAGATAATGGAGGGGAGACCTGACAGAAGTTGATGGGGAATGATGATGAAATCCACCCCCCAATTATTACTATAGCATGGGGTTCCCAATAGATAGCTGTCCATAACTAGTTTATGGATTGAGATGGTTTATGATGATGGTTTTACGTGGAGAAGGCAAATTCATGGAGGGTAGGTCTATCAGCCAATATGACTGTTGGCTAAAGATCCAGTGCACACCTGAAGATGCCTTATACCAAGTCAGACCTTTGGTCCATCAAAGTCAGTTCTGTTGATTCTAACTGGCAGTGGTTCTGCAGGGCACCAAGCACAGGACTTGCAGGATGCTTCCTACCGGATCCTCTTAACTGGAGATACCAGGGACTGAATCTGGAATCTTCTGCACGCAGAACAGATGATCTGTCACTGAGCCATGGTGCCCATTCCCTAGCTATTACCAACTCATGGGGAAAGGCTGATATCTTTATGCTTGCTGATGGGTTTGTACCTCACACCTATTCCAAACAAGCAGCTAGACCAGAGGGCCCTTGGGATTATCCAGCATAGCTGTTATCAGATTATAGGAAACCACCCAAATCCGTGTGGGATTATGCTGCAGTGTTGAGGGCGCAGCCCCCTCCATTACAACACCAGGGATTCTTTCCTGCAGCAAGGAAGGCCCGAAGACCGAAAGGCTCTCGCGTGTTTTCCCTTCCTCCCCACCGAGGACCGGCTAAGTGGGAAGCGCATCGATCCGCTGCTGCTGCTGCTTCCCGCTCGGGCAGCTGAGCTAATCTTCCCCATCCCGGTTCCCCGTCCTTCCACCCCGCCCTTTCCCGCCCCACACGAAGGAGAAGGCGAAACCCGCGAGCAGCCCAGCCAAGTTGCTGCTGGTAATCCCTCCGGCCCAGATGCCGGAAGGATGCAGCGCAGGCGGGCGACTGCGAGAAAAGGGAGGCGGGTGACGAGGCTGGGCGTCCAAAGGGGCGGCGGGGGTGGGGTGGGGGAGTGAATACTCCAGGCAGGCTTTCTAATTAGAGAAATTTGGGCTCTTGCTCCCCCCCCCATCCCTTCCTCGCGCCCTCCCCCTCGAGCCAGTTCGGGCTCTTTTTACGTCTGTGGGAGGCAGCATAAGAAGGGGCTGGAGGGGGGGAACGGCGAGTGGAGAGCTTCTTGTGGCGGTAGGAGCAGGCGAGGCAGCCAAGGGAGCTTCGCGGGGTGGCCTTGCGGGGGACTTGGAGCGGGCTCGCCCACCCACTTGCAAGTCGACACCAGGCGCGGACTCTGCCGCCGCGGCCACCTCACACGGACGGACACCTTCGGCGGCGCCTATATAAAGGGCGGCCATGGAGTAGGTGGCAGAGACTGGACGGCGTGAGCGCCGCGGAACTGAGACCGAGGGGAGTGGGAAGCAGCCAGCCGGCCAAGCGGAGCGGGCTCGCGGCAGCGGCACCGCCGGAGAACCGTCGAAGGCACCCAGTTGGAGACAGGTAACGCTGGCTGGCAGCTGCGCGGCGCTCCAGAAGCAGGTCTCGACGAGGTTTGCAAGGCGGCGGCAGCAGTGCGCGACAGTTCCCGCCAAATCCAGCTACCTGCCGGGACGCTTGCTGGGCACGGCGCAAGGGTGTCGCTCGCCTCTCCCGCCACGAGGGAGGCAGAGCGGGGCCGACGCCAGCTCGGGGCTCTCCGCAAGCCCGTGGCCCGGCGAAGATTCAGCCAAGGGCTGCTGGCCGCGGACCACGCATGTGCTGGGTGGTACTTCCGAGGGAGCGCGTCCAGGCGTTTGGTCCGTTGGCGTCTGCAGGGAGGGGGAGAGCTTAACCAAAGCCGTGGACCTTGTTCAGAAAGGAGAGGGTGGGGGAAATTCTCCCTCTCCCCCAAGTGACTGATGCACAAATCCGCGACTGCTCTGGACGCAGCGCCCTGCTTGCAAAACTTTTTGTGCAAGACGCTTTGCCCCTTGCGTGCGCCTTCTTAGCAAGGCAGTTTCCCAGTTCCAAGCTTCTCTTCTTCATCTGTTACGTTCTATTCCGCCCGTGGCTCAGTGGGCTCCGTCAGAGGGGTTCAGATCATTCGCTTTCGTTTTAGCGTCACAACAATCCTCTGAGGTAGATTAGACAGCGGAGTGGGGAGTTGAACCTGCTGTTCTTTGCGCCTAGTTGGGCAACTTAACCTCTGCACCAGGCTGCTGTGCGTCCAAACCATGATGTAATGCCGATTCTCTCCATTGGGTGAATTTAACCCGGTCGGGATACGTTTAAGAGGGGGGCGCGCGTCTTCGAGCCTGCTTGCTGAGAAAGCACAAATAACTTCTCTTTTTCCTCGTAAGACCATTCCATTCCATTAATGGGTAGGCTTGAAGACACGAACAAGGTTGTGATTTTCCAGACGCTCGCCTGGTGGGTTTGTGTTTCTTAAACCAAGGGTTCCAGAATTGGCTGGAGATCGTAGACGGATTGGCTGGGATGTGAGATCTCCAGAAACACTGGGAATCCCAGCATCCATAGCCCACTAGGTGACACTCCCTTCAAAAGAAAGTGTGATGTTAATTTGGTTGGGGGTGTGTGCAGGGTGGAGGGCTGCACCCATCAGCATGGATGACGGGAGAGTCACCAGTGCACATGACGCTGCCTGCCGAGGCTCCAACCAATTCCTGAGTTCCTCAAAGGTTTTGCTTTTGACGGACGTTGGTGAAAGTTTCTCCGCCAGGCCCCAGGATCACTCTATACAAGCCAACTCTTCTAAACTTTCTTATACCCTTACAAGAAACGGACGGGTGCAGGGAGGAGAGGATTTGCCTTTCTCCCTTGCTTATTTTAATGGTGTTGGATCTTGGAGGAAGAGCTCCGTGCCTTTCTGGAAGGGACACCTGACTGCCTCCACTTCCTCTCCCCAGCCTAATTTGTGTAGCGTTGGTGGGGGGGAAAGCCCTGGATTTCCATTGTGTTTCCTAATCCATTGCTGTAATGCTCAAGGGAGGAATTCCGAGTAGCGGATTGGACTGTTGGTTTAGTGCACTGGGGAGTCCTCTGACCAGGATTGCCGTGAAGAGCATAAAGCTATGTGGTACAGCTAAGGATCTGAGGGAAATATGCCAGAGATCAGAACTCCCCATTGTTTTGCTGGGTGTGTTTCAGCAACTAGCCGCTTCCACCCTGACACTCCCCCCCCCCCTTCCAGCTCCCTCCACCCCAATCCTTTCTTCCTTTTTTTCTTCTTCCAGGGAATTACCCAGGAACGTGGCTCCATTTCCTTGCTCCGAGCTTTTCTCCTTTGCAGTGCAATGTGCAGACTCCTAAGGTCTCCTGCGCTGCTTGGACTGGTGCTAGTGATGCTTTCGGCAGGACATTGCAAAGAGAGACCGGAGTCGAGTGCAGAGCTGAAGGAAAGGCAGAACCTCCTAAATCTGATCATGGAGATCATCCAGGAGCTGAGAAAGTACCACCTGGAGGATGAAGAGGAGAACGGAACACAGTATAAACAAGACTATTTGTTGGACCGGAGGGAAGTAACTGATTATGGAGCTTCCTCAGAGGAACAGAGAGTTGGTAAGTAAGTGTGTGTAGACTGTGTTGTGTTAGGACACAGTATCCCCCCCCCCTTTCCCCCGGGGAAAGAGAGAATGAGAAATTGTCCTTTAATATTATCTTTTACTGGATAAACTACCCTAACTTGTTTCTTGGGGGATGTTTGCAGATTCTCTCAGAAAAGCACTGGGAGAGATTCCTCAAGAAGATTGGCTGTGATGGAAAATCTCAAAGGAGAACCCCCCCACCCACCAGCATAGTGGAATAGAAGGGATTTCAGTGCTTTCTGTTATTGGATGGTGCAGAGGAGCACAACCTATAGAAGGAAATCAGGAAAGCATCATGTAAAGGGGATCAGTTTCTAGGATGGCCCCTTGGTCGTATTTATTAGTAGAGTTGGTCATTATCTGAAAATTCTTTCCCCTGAAAAGTTCTTTTTCCAGACTTCTACTTAAAAACCCGTTTTCCTAATTCAAGAAATTATTTCCAGTGTACAAAGCGTGATTAGTTTTTTTCCCCACAGTACCTTAAACCCTTTTCCAAACACACGTGAGCTGTTTTCCTACATCCCTCCAGTAGTGATCTGTGTTTAGCAAACCATCTGTGTGCTCCTAGGCAGAGTTACTCCAGTCCAAGCCCCTTGAAATCTGCACTGTAAAGCTGAAAGTTTGCTTGTGTTTAAATTAATGGACACTACAGGTTTCCAGAAGGATAGCACCCCTAGTGGTTATTTTGCCTTTTTTGCTCTTCATTTCCTGAATTGACCAATAATCCTAACACAACTCCCTTCTGGAGGGTATTTGGTCTTCAGATGCAATCAAGCTAAACCCTTTAGACACAGGCTGTTCATTTGTGCACATGAATACTATGCTTTTCTTGGTGCCTGCACGGCACTGAAATTGCAATGTTTGACTACTAGATACCATAAAGAGGTCTCAAATTGTCTGCCTTTCTGTTGTTCGATTTTAGGAAACCTTTAACGTTGAAATTAAACACTTTTAAAATCCCATTGACTTTAATAAACAAAAGTGATGAAGCATGTTTAATAGAGCATGTACTAAATCTCATTCGCTCCTCCCATTGATCAGTGGCAATTCGCATTAGCTGGGCTACTATACATTATAGCTTATTGTATGGTTTTGATTTATTGCTGTTTATACCTGTGAAATCTAAAGTCTCTAACAATGCTAGTTTTTGTTGTGGTGGTTTAACTGGGTATTACCCATTCAAGAAGTCAGTTGTACTAAAAACTTGATTTTAGTCTATTTTATTCTCATTTATGACAACTGAAATAAAACTACTTACATCTGAGCATTTTGGCTTAGTGGGTGAAAACCAGTGTGGTGTAGTGGTTAAGAGTGGTGGTTCTAATCTGGAGAACTGGATTTGATTCCCCATTCGTCCTCCACATGAAGCCAGCAGGGTGACCTTGGGCCAGTTACAGTTGTCAGAACTTTCAGCCCCACCTGCCTCACAAGATGCGTGTTTTGAGGAGAGGAATGTGATTGTAAGCCACTTTGAGACTCATTAGGGTAGAGAAAAGCGAGGTATAAAAACCTCTTCTTCAGAACTAATTATATTCTTTCATTTCAGTAGAACAATTCTGTTGACAATTGTTTTAGGGATGTATCTTTAGGCATTTTCAAGTCTGCATGCTCTGTACAGTGGATACCTTTTTAAATCAATGGGAGAGGACTGTGTTTTCCATCTGTTTGACTTTTCTCTAGTAGCACAGATGGTTACGCAAATGAGATAGCAGGACTCTAACCCAGAGGTCCCCAACCTTTTAAAGCCTGTGAGCACATTTGGAAATCTGACACAATGTGATGGGCACAGCACAAAACGACCTCTGCCGCTTACTTTCAGTCACACAGTGAAGATCCTTGTGCTGTGGTGACAACAACTGCTGCTAAAGCAGTGTTCTTAAAAATCCGCACAGCCAGACAGAGGCCTTGCTGGGCAAAAGCCCCACCTGGCCCCACCCACTTTCTAAAAGCGTACTTGGTAGGCACCAGGGGAGGTGTTGGCGGGCACCACGTTGGGGATCTTTGCTCAAACCTGTATGTCTTCAGACGGCATGTGGAGGATGTGCAGTAAACACAGTTTTTTCTAAACTTTTCTCCTTGTCAGTCACTCTAGTTTTCTACATGCAGAGTTATTTTTTAAAAAATATGATCCCAACCATTCTCATAGTTGTCTGCGTTAACGTGTTGAATAGGTCTCCAACAGCTGAAAATCGGTTCAACCCAATGGATTAAAATGCCTGCATAGCAATTCTGTACCAATTAGAATATATCGGCTCAGACTGTAAAGTGAACCTGTTATCATCAAAACAGAGCAAGTCCTGAAACAGATTTCCCAGTCTGGAAGTTTTTTTTATTTCTTCAAATTATTGTCACAATAGATTTGTTCCTATCACTGAACACAATCATTACCTAAAGATCTTATCAGCCTTTTGTGTCTATCTGGCCCTGAGGAACTTTTGAGAGAAGCATGTCTTTAATGCTCCATGTGACACATTTAGGTCAACTGTGATAAGGTCAATTCTACTGAGGCTGCCTATACTAAGAAGTAGGAATGAGTTTCAGGAAACGTCTAAACTCACCAGTGAATCAGATCTGGTTCAAAATGTTCTAGCTTTAAATGCGATAAGAGGTTCCAAGGGAATTCAGTGGCCACTTAGACATTCATTTATGGTAAAATAAATAAAGTACAATGTTTCATGTGCAATCAACGTTAAGACATAAATGCAAGTAAGTAAAAGCAATAAAAGATGACAATAAATCAAGGAGACAACCCGAAGTAGCAAAAGCAGATTTCAGTAAACTATTTATATTCCGATCCACTGAATACAAGATGTGGGAAAGCAACCACAGGAGTACAGAGAAAGTAGTTTACTGGGCACGTTTTCTGGTTTGCCCAGCGCTTCACTTATATTTCCTGTAAAAATAAAAACATTATTTTATATACTCAGGCATTTTTCCTGGACCCTTCTAATAGCACATTATAATTCCATGAGTGGGACAGCAAAATGGGGATACAACATGGTAGGGGTTTCTGCTTACTCATGGGCCACTCTGGGGGAGCAGGAAAGTACTAGTTTGTGAATTTAAAAGGAAGAAAACACACCTGAAATGGAACAGTGAACACTAAACATGCCCGTTGCCTTTCCACAGCAATGCTGAGCGTCAGTTAAAATGAGAAGTAACTGGAGAATTATATAGTTTTGGGACACACACTTCTCTATTCCAGGATCCTACGAACCTTTAAATATTTTACCCCTTATTTTAGAGCTTTGAAACAGAAATCCTGGTTGGGGGATTAAAAGCACTTCTGATCAAACAGAGTAGCCTTGGTCCACCAGTAATTCCTTAAGAAGTACAGGGATCAAAGCATCTAACAGCAGGGATCTGAGCCTACCCTGGAATGAGGCAGAGGTGAAACAAAAAGCCGGGGGAGGGGGGGGATATATGCTGGAAGTGTGCATTCTTCACTCCCAATATCCTTCTCCACAACCTTCCATGCAGCATGGTGTGGTAAAAGAATTCCCACTCCTGAATTGTACAGATCGGATTCAGAACTTTCTGTTTATCTAAGCCCAAAGTTCCAGTGTTACACTATTGTACTTGGGTAGTAACAGGTGAGAAGGCTTTCCCAATTGTCCCCCCCCCCCTTGAGATACTCTCTAAGCCTCCAACTTTCCCCTGGATAAGCAGTTAGTTAAATTGTGAAGAAAGGAATTACAGAACCAAGTCCAGATTGTCTTTATTATGATCATCTGTACTTCTGTGTAATGTAAGGCAGTACTGAAGCATTTCTTGTGAAACTTATGGATGTGGAATAACAGCCTAAGATATCTATTTCTGAATTTCCCCTTAATTCTATCACACCTGAGCATCAGCATCTATCTTCAGTGAAAGGCCCTGATACAGCTCAAGCAGTTGGTATGAACATAGTGTCATTTGAAAGACTGTGATGTGTAGGCAGTGCAACTTAACTTACAAGTTTACCATAGAGCTAAGAATTGAAATGTTTATAATGAGGAAGAATGAGTATACTGAGGAAGTATGGATACAATCCCTGTCACCCCAAACCCTTAGATTCTTGGGTGGGGCCAATGATGTGGTGAGGTCAAGTGATGTCATGGGTAGAAAGTGGTGATGTAACATTGAATAGCAGTAAATAGCAGTATTCCCACATTCCGTTAAGTACTGTGCCATCTGTGAATGTGTGTAGTCACAATTATGTGGCTGAAGAAAGGGGCTACCTGATAGATCAACTATCTGCTAAATGTAAACTGTAGTTTAGGTGGTAGTGCCAGAATATTATCTCCCACCTCCAGTTTACTGATGCAGGTTTTACCACAAGCAAGTGTGCTAAGGGAAAAATGATTTGCTTGTGAGACCTTTAATTAGATTACCTATATTTTTCTCTTAATACTAGATACGCGCCCTGACCTGTATAGCCCAGGCAAGCCTAATCTCACTAGAAGCTAAGCACAGCCGACCCTGGCAAGTACTTAGAAGGGAGACCTCCAAGGAATACCAGGGCTGGGACACGGAGGCAGGCAATAACAAGCCACCTCTCTGAAATGTCCAAGCCCTACTAAGGGTCACCAGAGGTCAACCACAACTTCCAGGCACACACACACAAATACCAAAAATTTAAAAAATCAGATGTGTGGTTATTGTTTGAAGGAAAAGCTCTCTGCATGTGTGCTGAGTGTTTGCAGTCTCAGCATTCAGAGGAGGAATTATCTTTGACTCAAATTTAGTTACACCCTCCCAAAGACCTTGTTTTTCTGGATGGAAAGGTGGCAGGCTGGATATTATACCTCCTCAGTCTTTTGCCTTTCTGCAGTGATGTACTTCTTTTTCCATGGTAAGAGACTCGAGAGTTTAAGCATGCCCGAATATTATGCCTGTTCCATGTTCTAACAGGCACTTTATTTAAAAAACAGAAACCTGGGAATTTCTATGTCCCCTGTAGCTATGGTTCTGCCTAAGTTACCAGGCTGTTGAATGTATTACTGACATAATGGATATAAAAAGTGCTTTGAATATTGTTTTAGGCTGATCTTCATTAATTTAGATTACTTACTCCTATGGAGTTAGTTATTGGATCTTTTTTTGGAGAATGTTTTTAAAAAATGAATACTGCCTGGGAAAGTTGTACCAGTTTCACATAAATGCACATTGTGCAAGTAGTGAAGCAACTATACTTTGGTTCTATGATCCCTAAAAATACTGCTGTTCTTTTCAGCTAGCTTTAATTGTATCCTGAGTGAAATGTGTCAGAGAACTATAGTGCAGAACATGAATTATTTTAGTTTAATAAATGTCAATTTCTTTCATCAGAAATCGTTCCTAGAGACCTAAGAATGAAAGACAAATTTTTAAAGCATTTAACAGGTAAGCAAAATTTAACATTTGAGTATGTTAATGTTGTTATCCTGTCTTCAGATACAAATTCAGTTGATCCATATTTTCTTTCCCCCTCTCTAGGTCCTCTCTATTTTGGTCCAAAATGCACTAAACACTTTCATAGACTTTACCACAATACAAGAGACTGCACCATTCCTGCCTGTAAGTGCCACAGCCTATAAAAAAATTGCTAGCTTCTGAAGGTAGTTCAAGTTTTTGTGCAGCTTTCATTCCATTTCTGCTAGGAGCTTGTAGAATTACAGAAATTAATCAAACTACAAACTGTTGCTAAAATAAAATGAAGCTCCAGTGTGGATACCCAGTACATGTAACTGTTAGGCATCATATTATGTTTACTGATCATCAAGTTATGTTCCATGGAAAAATATTTTGCTGTTGCTGCGGTTTCTCAGAGAGGTATTAATGGCTCTTATTTCATTTACCATTAGTTAAAAATGTCCTTTCTTCAGGCAACGGATGGCATCTGAAATCAAAACAGACTTATTCCAGTTTTATTAGTCAACTCCTTTACCTCAGATTTACAACACAGTAACTTGACACTTAAACACATATACTGATACACATTAGTAAGTCAAATCTATTTTAGCTAGGGATGGGTTTTTAGAAAATGTCATCTGCCACTGCTGTTGACAGAGAAATAACAATGGATGCTGAAACAGGACAATTAAGCTGCCTTTTGATATTCATTCTTAAAACCAGGGGCATATTCTTAGCATCTCAGATTTGCAGGCCCTGCATAAGCCAACAAAATAATCTCAGATAATCTCTGCAATGTGGCCTATGGAATAGCGTGCTTCTGGTGACACATAACATCTTCTTGGCCAGCCAAACTGGAATCCCAAGATAGACCTATGCTTTCATCCACTCCACTCAAAAGTAATTTATTTACATATTTAAAGCATTTATATTTTGCCTTAGACTCAAGGCAGCTAATAATGCAATAATGCAAGGATCCAAAATATACTGTTCCAGTATAATTTCTAAACAGCAAACATGTTTAACTTAAAATGAGTAGGTACTACATATTGTTGAAGGGAGCTTCTTGTGGAGATATTTGTCCTTTGGTTCATATATCCAAATACAAAATAATGATTATATAGACACACACATATATGTCATACAGAGACATTAGTTTGCCTGTAAAATACACAAATGATAAACCAGGAATGGAAATCTGCTTATGTATATATGTTAACCAGCAGATAATACACACCTGCACAATTGCTCTATTTTGTATTTGGGTATTTGCACTAAGGAAATAAATAATTATGATAAAGTTGCCTAACAGAAGTAAAGTTCTGCTTTGGGCCCATGATTCAAAACAAAAGCTTTATTATAGGGATGTATAAAAAGGTAAAGGTAAAGGTTCCCTTGCTCGAAAGCCAGTCGAATCCGACTCTAGGGTTGCGGTGCTCATCTCCGTTTCAAAGCCGAAGAGCCAGCGCTGTCTGAAGACATTTCCGTGGTCATGTGGCCGGCATGACTAAACACCGAGGTTATAGGGATGTATGCTGATCCCAAATTCTGAATTGCTGAATATACCCTCACATGGGAGCTGAACCTCTTATCTATGAAACATTTTTCCCTTCCCTATTGTATGCCACTGGCTGGAATAGTAACCAATCTTAAACAGTGTCAGATCCCTTCTACCTAACAAACAAGCAAATGGGTATGTTATATTATGGTCACATTCCTTAGAACTCCTTAATGGAGCATCTTTAACTTGTCTTTCCCTTCCCTCAGTAACTTTAGCTTAACTTGGCAGTCTTCTAATACAACTTGGCTCATATTCTGACTTTTAGGTCTACAGTTTACATTCATTCTTGGCAGCTATTCATAAGACAGTTACTTACCTTTGCAAGTTGGACAGTTGTCATTTGCTGCATTAGCAGAGTTATTCATTCCGCTGCCAGTTACAGCAGACTTTTCAATGTTATATGAATTTGACCTTGGCAGTATTCAAAGATTGGAAAGGCTAGATCATGCACACAAAGAACCATCCTAATATTTGCCATTTAAATCAGGTTGGAGGAGTTCTCAACTAAAAATATGAAGGTTCCCTAAATATTTCTGTTCCATGCTGTTGTTTCCAAATCTCATTTCTTGCATAAGCATTTCTGGCTTGGAGCTTTTGGTTATCACTAACATTTATTGAGGATGTTTCTCATGGTGTCAGTAAACCAAGGTTTGCCACTAAGGCTGCATTCCACACGGCAATTATTCTATGTTGCTTTCATTGCATTCGCAGTAGCAAAGGCATTCATAGAGTACAGTGTACCTGTATGACTTATGTATTTGCAAATACAAACTGATCACATTCACATGTTACATTTTTTGGTGTATACTTAAAACAATATGTGAAATGGCTAAAAATAGGCCAGGGAACTTTCACAATTCAAGAGCCAAACACTAAGGTATATTTAGAGGGCTTAATATAGCACCCTTGCTCAAACTAATCAAGTATGTGAGTGCCTGAATGGAAGGCCTCCTAGGAGGTACCTTTTGAATTCCACGATGAAAAGACAGGCAGAATATAAATGCAATTCATGAACAAAAGTCAACAGTTCTTTCCTCCTAGTTTGCAGATCAAATGATTTTTCATGTTATTAGTCTTTCTATATCAGTGTTAATAGAAAGACAACACTTTAATTCTATTATGCTGCTAAACAGAAGACCAGATTCAAAACTTTATGTTTGCTATATATAGCATGTATGTACAAATATGATATAACTGACTGTTTACATAGATGTTTTGCATTTAATGTGAAGACAGTACTGAAGGTATATCACACTGTCTGATGTCCCATGGCCCGCAAACCATGTTTACATAGGAATACTTTCAAATCACAGTGGAAATAAAACAGCTTTTATTTTTACATATAAAATTCTAAAGTTGCATTTATATAGCAGGTTTCCTAGAGTCACAGATAAGAACTTGTACTTTTAAAAGAAGTTATTTTCAAGATGAATTGCAATATGTTTGTAGTCCCCCGTGTAACCTGGATTTGAGTCCAGTAGCATCTTAGAGACCAACAAGATTTTTGGGGTATGAGATATTTTGAGAGTCAAAACTCCCTGTATTTTTTTAAACCAGTCAATGGGAGTGTATTGGTTGTTTAATTTCTATTTGTGATCTTTTTTACTGTAGACTATAAAAGATGTGCCAGGCTTCTTACTCGGCTAGCAGTAAGTCCAATGTGCATGGAAGGATAAGGTAAGCTTTTGGTAAGAACCAAATGACACTTTATTTGCATGTCTGACCCAACTACATTGTAGATATCAAAAATTCATGAGGGTCAAAACAATAGCCTCCTTGGCTAAGGGATACCCCCTTCAGAGAGTTTGGTGTAACTACCTTTATCTGCCAAAATACTAGTCATTATAAAAGGGACCCCACCACCCCTGTGCTGGACAGCATTATAAAGAATTAAACATAATGTATGAATTAGTCATAGCAACATGCATATAGTGATTTTTTTAAATAAAAAACAAAGCATCCCAGGCAGAGCAGATTCAACAGTTGAGTCAACATCAATTTCCATGTATTGACATTGGTCATCTTTTTATTTATAACTGAATATTATGTACATATTTTAATAAATACATGTGCCTATTTTGTGCATACAAAAATGAGTAGGGCATCTATGATAATTCCCTTATAATATACTCTTAGCAGTGAGGTTAGGGTTGCATTTATTTCTCACTGAAGTAGGTGCTTAACTAATGTAAGAAAGATTGGGAATTTCAGATGTTCTGCTAACATTACATTCAGAACACACGAACTCTCAAAACATTCATGCCTACTGGAATTAGCACAGTGATGCAGTATACATCTTTGGAAACTTGTGAAAAACAAATGTAGCGACTTAATATAAAACATCCACAAATAAAGATTGTATTTCAGAGGTGGAGCTTATTATTCTTTTGATAGTTCCTTGTTTATTTTCTATTTGTTGAATTTATTTTAATGATGGCAACCACAAGCATGGAAAGCCATGCCTTTCCAAAGGCAGGCATGGCTATGCAAGACTGGAAATAAGGGGAACCATAAGAATCTCAGCCAAGTTTGGTCTGAAGTGCCTCCCCCCCCCCAAAGTATTTGCAAGGTCTAGTCCAAGAGGTGCCAATTGTCCATTTTCATGTAGGCCATAATGGAGAATTACCCTCAGTCTGCACTATTGCTACATAAAATTGCAAGATAGTTGCAACCAGCAGACCTGCTGCTCTCTCCTTACTCTGTGTGAGACTGTCACATTCCCTCCTAGGTGCTTTAGACATTTGTTGAATATTATCAGATAAATGCATAAGAGACTGGAGAATGTAAACACTACTTTGTCACATTGCCATCTTAGTAAGCCAAGTAAATCAAGATTCAAAAGGGGGCGAGAATCTTACTTCACCATCTATAAAAACTACTTCCTGGGCGTTATTCCAGGATTTAAACCGACCTAATGAGAAGAGAATTTGTCCTTTCACAGATGATGATCAGTTTGGAATAATGTGCCAACCAGACATGTTTCATCTAAGCTCTTGTTCTCTCTTAAAACCTGTTCACACAATTCACATCTGCATGTGGTAGCCATGGAAAAACACTGATGAGGGAGACTCAGTCAATTCATAGCAAGTTGGCTACAGAAATCCACTACACCAAACATTACTTGAAAGCAGAATTCTGACCATACTAATAAGTTGCATGACTGGCTTGGAGAGGAGCTTGGAGTCAGCATATAAAGAAGTTTAAAAATTACTATGGTGCAATTTATGTGAGCAGACAAGTTATTTCACAGTGCCTTTCAAACTGAGCATCATGTGTTGTTTACACACATCCATAGATGGCAACTATACAGCAGAGTTTTAAATTTAGTATGTTTATAATCTCCCTTTCCCCCTTAAACAGCAGTTCAAACCAGCTGATAAAAAGTGTAAGCTATAGAATTAGAATACACCTTTAAGTGTTTGCACTGATGAATATGCCTGTGGCATTAGTATGATGTTTGTTATTGACACTGCTTTAGCACAGCTGTTGATATAATTCATGTAAATTAATTAGATGCCAGGGCATGGCAGCAGCTATTGCTTAGCATTTAATAAAGCTGACATGGTTAACAAAACAGCTGTTGCCACAAAGCACTTCAGTTTAGACATATGAAAAAGTATACAGTGAGAGACTATACAGAGGTTTTAAAGAATAGAATAAACTTTAACTGAGCCTCCCCCCCCCCCATATGACTGTGTTGGGCTAATTTATGTTCACACCAGTCAAGTGAGAGGAATATGATAAAGAGGAGGGAGTTATGGTTTTAAATCAAGTTTTCCTGTATGTTTATTGCTTAATTGCATAAATGCTATAATGCATCTAGCTTGGATACTAAAGTAACACACTTCAAATACAAATTAATACTTCACTTTTTTCAAATGCTGAGGAAGAATATACAGATTACACTTCCACTGAAAAGTAGTGCACACTTCTCCCCATGACATTTGGAAATACTTATATTTGTGAGTCTACATACCATCTCCAACATCAGAAACAGTGGATGATACTAGCTGTCTTCCCAGAACTAGTAAAGGCCATCATACAATTCAGACATTTTTACTGAATATGAATGTCTGTAGCTGTCCTGTTCTCATGCAGTGATTGGACTTGTGTGGTGGTGCAACAGTGCTGCAACTTCTACTGAACTTTGCACTGTTCTGCTGTTGAAAATATGCTCACTTTCACCTTCTGTCTCGATTGCTTTAGCAACAAAATATAATTGCAGTACTGAACGTAATACGTGGTGGTGGTGCTGCTGCTCCAGTTCTTAACTAATTAAAATGACTGAATCATGTTTGCATGTGTCTGAGGGGAAACAAATCAGCTAAAACAACCAAGATTTTTCAAAGCAGTTATTTTTTTGGAGATCCTTAAACTCATGAAAAGAAAATACTGGATAACCATTGATAAATGAATCAATTTCTCAAGATGCCAGTGTGTGGAATTAATAAAGTAACTGAAATCATTTTGTATTTCATGAAAAATAATCTTATTTTTTCCAGATGTTGCTCTTATCAAAGGGAAATAATAATAATCAAGAACCAAGAGAAGTGCCTTGGAAATTAACAGGGAAATCAAATACCATCTTTGTAACATATTCCATTGTGAACAAGAGATTTATTTTTGCAAGTTGATGAACTACTCATAATTCTTTAAATATGTGTTTTGTATACTTGTCACTGCTGTTTACAGATACATTCTTTATGGTAGAAAAACTACCACTAGAACATCAGTGTTTAATACTTTTAGCTGCCCTACATCAGAAGTGTAGCATTGTCAAAAGATCCAGTAATATCACCCTTTTCAAGTACAAAAATTTTACATTCTAATACTTCGTGGGATCCTGGTCAAGGAGAAGACATCATTTGAGACCTTTTGTGCTTATGAAATTTCAAAATGTTTGGTTACAAACTTATTCACAAATCTGTATTATAAGGGTCAAATCAAACCCCTACAGTACAAACTGCATGCCATGTGCAAAAGACAAATGTGTTTAAGTGGAACTTTGAATTCTGACATATGTTTTCTGTACAAGAGAGGTATAAACATTCCAGCTAAATGTGCAATATGTAAATAATGTAAATAACATAAATAATAAAGTGTTTGGTATACAACTTGGGCATTCTTCCTGCTTCTGAGCTATAGTTTCATAAAAGAGACAAATGTAGTTTGTTAACAAGACAGAGCTGGCTGAAATAAAGTGTTCAGATGTTAGGTACAATAGTGGATAAGGGGTAACATGAAGTTTACTGGAAGAGCATCCTTTCAAATAATTCTTTCAGAACTATCACCTAATATATACTCTACAGACCCATGGCCAAGCTTTCTCCTCCATGGCACTATCACCCATACTAACTTTGTCTGTGCTTCACTTCCAAGGATACCCCCACTTTTAGGCTAGGAGAGCCATTCTGCATGCACAGTCAACTCGGAGCAAGGTTATATTGCTGTGTTTATGGAAGGCTTTGCTTCTGGTTTCACCATTTTATAACAAGGAAAGACTTCTGGCCTGCTGAGAGGACAAGGCAGAACTATTGTTTGATACAAGCGTAGTTCAGATTCTCTCCTGGAATCTACCTTTTACAGGTAAAAGAGAACGGATGAATATCTGGCATGCCCAAAGTGGCAAAGTTTCTCCCACAGTACCAAGGATCCAGCCAAGAGGAGGAGTGCGAAACTGTTCCTGAATCATTTGTACCTGGAGGTACAGAACAAATACAACATAGGACACAATGGAGGTTCTGTATTTGAAAAAGAAGAGGCTTATTTGTGTGTAGTTTTCAAAAGTAGAAAAACTGTTTACAATATTAGACATTATCAGAATTTATTTCAACTGCTAGCTTTATTAATTAGAATTACATTTTATGGTAAAAAGGCATTGGGCTGGATCTAGCCATCTTTTTAAACTCTGTATTCTCAGCACACTATGGCAATCCATCTATGCCTCCACAAAACCAGCTTCAGGGGGACTACAGATAATCATGAGGGAAGTAACAGCTGGGACTGCAATCAGCAGAAATTGTCCTTTCTTGCCTAAGCCACAGAAATATCTCACACCAACATTGGGGATTTTTGCCAACCCCATTACAGCTCCCTGTTCCCCGAAAGAGCTGTATTTCTGTTTCAGGGATCTGTCAGAAGGGTGGAGAAGGTGACAAAAATCCCGTTTGTGAATTTTCTCTGTGGTTTGCGAGATCCAAATCATTATTTGGTTCAGTTTTGAAGCAGCTCCTAAAGATTTACCTTCCATTATCAAAGGGTACAGAGAGATCAAGTACCTCAACTTGGAGTTGCATATTATTAAGGCTAGACAAGGATTTATTTTCTTATCCAAAGCTTGCTGTATCTAGCTTTCTTGAACTAGAAGGAAGTAATGCAAACAATGACATAACACAATGCAGAAAGACTCTTTCCTTTTAAAAACAGGACTTGATGACAAAAGGGATCTAATCCAACAGATGGTCTGTTTTTAAAAAAAAGAATTGGGAAGAACATTAAAGACCTTCCAGTTATGCGAAAAGAAGCGCTCTAAAACACTGTTTTTCAACCCCTGGGTCAGGACAGAGAACTTTCTGCTGGGTTATTGGACCCTATAGAGCTGTTATTTTTTACTGCATTTTGAAAAGACCTGCTGCATGCAGAGCAAGGTGCCATGCTTCCTCTTTGCACATACAATGGGAACAGCAGCATTGGAACAGAGGATTCCACCATAACTCTGGCCCCTTGACTTGTTCCTTACTACAGTAAGGTGCTTGGCTTGTGTTTCCTGTCCCAAGATCTTTTGGTCCGCCGCTCATAGTCCTGGCCTTGACACCGGGGAAGTCATAACTCTGGCCTCCCTCTTCCTAAAACTTGACTGGTCTGGACCAACAGCTGGCATGGTAGCTGCCTCACTCGAAGAATACGTGCTCAGGATAAGTTTGACAGAGATGGGAAGAAGGGTCATAATAGAAGCATACAATTGTTTCTGCCTAAGAACATTCAAGCACTGGATTCTTACTGTGAGACAAGCACAAAAAATGTAGAAAGTGAAGAAAGCAGTGAAATTAGATGCAATCTATAACAGATCACATAACCTTAAAAAAGGATTTAATAAAGAACAGGAAAATACAAAGGAAACCCAGCTTCTACTGTGAGTGGAAGGGCACCTCAGCAAGCCAATACAGAAGTTTGGCTCACAGCCCAAAGTCAAAATTCAACAACGGGGCTGCAGTTTGTATATATTATGTGAACTAAACTCATGTACATATTTCTTGCATAATTTATTCCACTTGTGCTAACAGAAGGCAGAAGCAAGAGCACTGAAGGCCCACTTACTGGAAATCTCTTTCAGGCAACCTCTTGGCTTCTGATATTTCACAAGGCACTGCCTACTCACTTTCAAGCATCATTTCAACAGTGAGAAAGAACAGCTTTTTTGAAACAAAAAAAGAAAGCCAAGATTGAACTCTGTTACTTAGAACATTTTGAGCTTTTCTTATGTTTATGCTAAGCTGCAAAATTCACACATCAATTACTATATTCTAAACGATTGTAAACATTTACAAAATGCTTATTGAACATAAACATTATTTTGTCTGTCTCCAGTACCTAATAATGTGACAACAAAAGAGCTAACACAGGAAATGTATGAAACTGCCTGAAAAATGTAATTGTAATTCTTACAAATACATTAAAATCAAGATGGGTAGCCATGTTCGTCTGTCCATAAGAGTAGAAAAGAGCAAGAGTCCAGTAGCACCTTAAAAACCTAACAAAATTTATAGCAGGGTATGAGCTGTCCGAAGACATGAGCAGTGACTCATGAAAGCCTTTTCATCAGAATATGTATACAGGAATTCTTATATGTAATATATAGAGTTGATGTTTATTCTTTTTGTTGGAAAACCTCTCTCCCATTACATGGATGATCAAACACAATACTGATATCTGAAAGTCTACTATTTCTCAAATAGGACATACAGGAACTGCAATGCAAAACAAAAACGACTAGAATTCAACTGGGATGTCTTTTAGAGGCACATTATTACAATTCGATATCAGTTAAGTTCTAGAACACTTCTATAGAAGAGCTACTGTTTGTTACTTTCAGAAATACTTGAGCACGTTAATGAGGTTTTGCTAAAAACTCTTTACAGGATCTAAGGCACTGTTCATAAACAGTATCAAAATCTTCATCATTCCCCTATGGGAAAAAAAGAGAAACAGAAGATAAGTGGTGATCAGGGGCATCAATGCCTGCTGTAAACACATGTATTCATTAGATACTATGACTGATTTTGTTAGACAGGGGTAAAGGGGCTGGGCTACTTACATAGTATGGATCCTCAATAATAAGCTGTTTCTGGGGATCATAGCTGCCCAACAGCTCAATGCGAGCTTTGTAGTTCTGAATTTGACTGCTCTTCCTTTTCAGATCTCTGTAATTGAAAATATAAAGCAGCCTCTTATAATGAAGTATGATGTGCTTTTTTTTTACTGTATATCAGCAGGTTTGTAATTGGAGTTTGTAAAGTATGAAGGAGACGGAAAGACTGCAAGCGACACTTTGTGATGCACTTTCTTTTCTACAAATGGTATCAAGGACACTATGTATAAAAAGTAATTATGAATCTCTACCTTTTGCAGCAATAAGCACAGGACAATACAGCTAACTGGCTTTTGTCAGTGACATGAATTTACATTGTTTTTTCCCCCAATTCATTTCCCTTTTTCAACTTTAACTTCTGTATAATAAAAATGTTGTTCATGTATTCCAGAGAAAACACTTCGATGCGTCCATTGCAGAATACTCCTTTGTTATGTGTTTCCTTTATTTTAATTACATTTCCTTTATTTTCATTCCTGGTCAATTCAAAAACAATATTCTTCATGAACATTCTCCAGTACTGCACCAATGACTGAAATGCTGGACAATATGTGATCTGGGAGACACAGGTTTAAATCTCTACTCTGCCATGGAAGCTTGCTGGGTGACCTTGGGCCAGTCACACTCACTCAGCCTTGCCTAGCTCACAGGGTTGTTGTGAGGATAAAATGGAGGTGATGAGAACAATGTAAGCTGCTTTGGATCCCACTGGGGAGAAAGATGGGATATGAAGTAAATAAATAAGTTCTACTGCATCTTCTCATTTTTCAACTTTACAAAAACAGAAAGCATTTCACGCTGCTTCAGACTTCCACCCATCGTCACTGACTTGCAGGCAGCCAGCCAACAGTATGTGGATTTTCCCCACATTCAATTCCCCCCCACCCACCAGTCCCTTTTGACCCTGGAAACAATGACTGCTGTAGCTGTGGGACCTACATGGATGAATAACTGCAGAGTTTGGGGTGGGATGTGTATGGCTTCAGTGAGGAGGGTGAAGCAGGCAAAAAGTGTTCCTTTTGTCAGTGGAGCTTACACTTTCTCCTTTCCCATCCTCACTGCAGCTCCCCTGGGGCTGTTTGTCTCTGTGGGTCCTGCAAACCCAGGAATAATCTTTTCAGGGTCAAAAGGACATCTGGGGTAGAGGAAGGGGAGAAAAGAACACGAGGAAGATATACATTGCTCTAACAGTTGGTGGGGTACAAGCCAATAGTTCCATGGTTGATGGCCGTCTCTGGTTTAGATAATGCAAGACTAAGTGGGCAGCCTAGGGTCATATATGGCCAGCCAAAGACACACAGCACCTGATGGCCCTACAACATTTTAATCAAGCCATAATGAAGTGTTTGCCTCAGTAAGGAAAATATCTTCAAGTCACAAAAGGAGGATTCCACATGCCACTGACCCATCTCTCTTTGATTATGAAGGCAACTAAATGTAGGTAAAACAATGCCTTCGATAACCAGAAAATTTTCAATATAAACGGCAGCAGCTTTATTATGGGTCCCAGGCATTTATGAGGGAATCAGTTGCTGTGGTAAGATACACTTTCAGCTCTAGCACATGAGAGGAACTTAACAACTCTGTAGGAAGATTTGATACACTGGCTTTTGTATATGATGATTCGTCTCAAAGACACATTCATGTCAGCAGCTTTTTCTCCTACTATAGAATAAGACTGGTGATCAGTTGCGTGCAGGAGGAACATTTTGCTGTGCTGTAAGTAAGACACCAGTAGTCTGGCTGCTGCCTGACAACTGCCAAGCAACTCTGGGTGTATGTTGTGTGTGTGTACATGTGCAGGGGGCACTTTTTAAAGCTTATAGCTTCCATGTTCCATGTAATCAGAACACATTTTGAGGCTCTGTTTAGCAGAAACAACATCAATATTGGCAGAAATGCTTCTTTTGTACAACTTACCGTAAATTGCTTTCATCCATGCAAAGTATATAATCAAATGTCTGGAAATCATCCTTTGTAATCTAAAATACAACAAATATGTTTAAAGACTGTTAAGCAGAGATCCACGACACCTGTACAGAATTCCAAAAGTATATGCATTGGTAAATAAGAATTCTTTGCGTATATATTCATGTAAGTGTGGTTTTAAACAAAGGGGGGGAGAGTCTAAGTATCACTGGAACTTCTGTAAAATCTGAGGTTTTGTACCCATACCAAGAGATGCTCATATGGGCTGTCTCAAAAATATAGTGTAAGAATTAGTCTCTTGCAAGCATGCATACAGTTGAAAACAGCCTATTCTACTTCCTTATCCATAACTATTCCAGGCAGAGAATCAGGAGTAGCTGATTACAAAAAAAAATAAATACTATGCATGAAAAATGGGCAGGCCACTGGGCAATTAACTGCATTAAAAGCACATGCTAGAATTAATAAAGTCTGTTAGACTTGAAAGTGCCTTTCTTCTCCACTTTGTGTAAAAAAAGGTTCTGCATATCGAATGATTTTCTAGATGGATCTTGACTTTCCCTGCATAAGGAAGGTAGCTGTTCAACAGGCAGAAGCTCTCCCCTACATGCAAATGTGGGTCTAGGGATTGAGTCATGCATGTCGGGTGGAAGTCACCCAAAGGTTGCTGCCAGGCCTAGGTTTGCCAGCCTCCAGATGGCAACCTCCTGCTATTACAACTGACCTCCAGATGACCAAGATCAGCTCCCCTGGAGAAAATGGCTGCTCTGGAGGGTGGACTCTATGGCTTTATACCCTGCTGAGGCCCCTCCCCTCCCCAAACCTCACCCTCTCCAGGCTCCACCCCTCAAATCTCCAGGTATTTCCCAACCCAAAACTGGCAACCCTGTGCCAGAATGTCAGAAAAGACCATGCATGTGCTAAAACAGATTTGGTAAAAAGAAATCTCAACAGTTTTTCAGAAACACTACAAGCTGGAATGAATGAGGAAATGTCCTGCAGGGAAGGGCAGTTTAAAAATCCTACCTAATAAATAAATAAATAAATCCTCAAGTCAGAGAATGATAGAGTACACATGCCAGAGAATCTTGGTATCATAGTACTGTGTGAAAGGCAGCCACTCATACATGTAACATGTATTACATGCTCAGGAGGTCTAGAAAGTTCTAGCTTCAACATTTTATGAAGCTCGCTCAGTTTACACATGGGAAGTAAACATGAATAAGTTTCTCAACATACAAGCAATGTTCCTCCAAAAAGCTACCAGACCTAGACATGAATATTTGCACCATGACAGTCAGATGTGGCCCTAGTTAATGGCTCGTTTATGGAACCTACCCCACAAACCAGTATTTCTTGTTTGAAAAAGTAAAAGATGACCCTCAGGACTTCGGGTCTGATCCAGCTGTCTGTGGACACAAGGGATTGCAGATCATTCCCACCTTCCCTTCCTCCCAGCACAGCTAATTTCAACTGGAGGGAAGGTCCCTAGACTGCGAGACCCACCCCATGGGCCAGGAGGCTGTGGGAGGGGGAGATAAAAATCACACTCTCCCATCAACACAGCTCTGGTGATGGAGGAGGCAGAAAGGGCAAATTGTCCTCCTCTCCCTCCCCATGGTAGCCACCTGTCCCATGGGCTATTTGTCCACGAGGGTCCCGCAACCCAGGAATAAACTATGCCAGAGTTCGAAAGGTCTGCTGAGATTGGGGGAGGACATGGAAGAGTTCTGTGGTTATCAGCACCTTCTGCTGTCACAGATCTGGATCAAACCCTCTGCTTTAGTACTCAGGAATATCAAGCCCCCCCCCCTCCCGATAACGTCACTGGATTGGATCCATCAGCAGCAGCACAAAACTCACAGAATAGGGCTTTCTCTAATCCCCTGTCCTGCTGCAGCCCACAAATCCCCCTGAACTCTTCTTCTGAGGGTTAGAGGAATTTCATTAATAGCATGGTGGGCAAAACAAAGGCTTGCAGTATGTGCATGTCCTATAAATACCATTAAGCTGGTGATGGAACAGCACCCAAATCCAACCTGCTTTCCTAAATGTTCAGGGTACAGCATTAAAAGGCACTAGCATCTAGCTACATCTTAATATTTCATCATTGCATGCACTGAACACACCCATTATCAGGACTGGACAATAATTACAGCATACGACACTCCCAAGCCCTCACCTGGATAGCCCAGGCAAGCCCGATCTCATCAGATGTCAGAAGCTAAGCAGGGCTGACCCTGGTATGTAACTGGAAGGGTGACCTCCAAGGAATACCAGGGCTCAGGATGCAGAGGCAGGCTGTCAAGCCACCTCTCTGAAAAACATCCAAGCCCCCGGAAGGGGTCGCCAGAAGTCACCATGACTTCCAGGCATGCATGCACACACACACACACACACAAAACCCACCAAAAAAAAGACACTCCCATGATTTCTGCCAAACAATAAAACAGACTCTTTCTACCTGTTGCGCTTTATGGGTGGTCTCAATGCCATGATTTCTTAGACAGCTTAAAGCCCTTGCATCTGGGGAGCTCCCCACGTTCCAGTCAGAAACAGCAGCACTGTCTATCATCCACTGCGAACAACAACAACACACATATATTTAAAGAAACATGGGTACAGTACCTGCCTGGCAATATGATTCATGGTAATGCCATGTTTCCGCATGCAATTCTGGCCCCGATAATCTGGAGGGTTTCCTATTTCATACGTAGACGTTGCCGCACTGTCTATCCTCCACTACAGAAAGACAAATTCAAAAATTTACATTTTCTCTCCCTACTATTATAATGCTAAGAGAAGTATTGCTTCAGAAGCCAGAAACAAAAATGTACCTTGTTTTCAGCATTCTGATCAGTTACAAGTTTTCTGAATACAGCTTCCGCTATAGGTGATCGGCAAATATTCCCTGCAGGAAATAGAAATATAAGGATTTAGTATAATGTTTTTAAAATACAGACATGCACCTCTGTCAGCTGAAAAACTTCTGTGATACTGTGATGGCCACACAGCTGCTTTTCAGGCTGTCTTCTGCAGTCCCTTTCAATGGGGTTTGCAGGGCCACGAATCAGTTCAGTTTGTGAACAAACCTCCTGGTTTCGGGTTCAGTTTGTGGTTTGTCCATGAACCACACACGGAGCCACATTTTCCCAGTTCATGCCCATCCCTACTCAAGAGTATAATAGCAACCCTATGGTCAGTGGAGAAGGAATCCGACCCACCTTTCTTTCTAGCATCTCTGATTCTGGAGCACAGTTTGGTATAGTGGTTAAGAGTGGCAGACTCTAATCTGGAGAACCGGGTTTGATTCCCCACTCCTCCACAAGCAGCCAGCTGAGTGACCTTGGGTCAGTCACAGCTCTCAGAGCTGTTCTCTCAAGAGCAGTTCTCTCTGAGCTTTCTCAGCCCCACCTACCTCACAGGATGTCTGTTGTGGGGAGAAGGGAAGGAGATTGTAAACACCTAGCACCCAAAAAGCAGTTTCCCATGCTTCTAAAGTAAAAACCAGCTACCTGGTTTTTGAGCATTTAAAGGTGGCACACAAAACAGTATTTCCTAGAAAACTGAAAATGGGATAACTTCACTTGAGATAGCTTAATGATTCATGTGCGTCTGGGACAAATGAATCCACAGCATTAAGGCAAATGGAGATCAGAATTTCAGCTGTGCCATGGGAAAGATACAAGACAGTCTTCTGTGAATACCAAAGATCCTTTCTGCATTATTAAATCAATGTCCTTTGTAGCTTTTAAGTACCACATCCATTGCTTGTATCTTCTGCCTGTGATGTACTGTCAGACCTCTTTATTTTGTTGCTCCCCAAAGCCATGTACAGAGTGACTGTGAGAAATCAGTATTGATTTCATGAGGTGGCTGTAAGATTCCTTTCCACTGCTCTAAGAAAGTAAGGTGGTAAAACTGCCAAGAGTCATTCAAGCCTTCATAGCATAAGGCTACCTCAGTTGGTGCTTAGAAGTTAACACTGGCCCCGGTCACACTGGGGGAAAAGGCACGGCTAAAGTGCGGCTTTTTTGAGCCACATCAAAAGAGAAGCGCGGCGGCGGGATCAGACAGATCCCCCCAGCCGCCCTGCAGTTCTTCCCCGGCATGACCAGATGCCGGGGGGGGGGGGGGGGGCCAGGGCCGACGGACCGGAGAGCGAGGCGATCCCACTGCGCATGTGTGTGCATGTGCAGTTCGGCAGGACCTCACATGCTGCGGGAGAGACGGGCGTGCCGGCGATCCCACGGCCGCTACTGCTGTGGATTTTCTGGTAAGTACTAGTGTTTTGAAGGGTTTTTTTAAATCCACATCTTCGGCCTCAAGAGACGGATCGGGGACGGGTGCACACCGCTTCCCAGATGTTGCGGTGGGATCGCGCCCGCTTGATGTGCCCCCGATCCGTCCCTCTTGCGGATCAAAGCCTCCCGTGTGACCGGGGCCACTGTTACATTTCAAGTTAAATTCTGAAGGGTTGCTGGCCATACTATGCACCAGTGTTCTAAGTGCTCTGCTGTTTTCAGTAGCATTACTGATGCAAGGCACTTCTTGTGCTGATTTATGATCTTCAATAGGCTGACCACCGTACATTACCAGTATAGCAGAACCCAAACTTTCCAGATTTTATTCCTAATTCCAAATTACCTACTGAAGTCAGAGTTTACAATCTGCAAAAGTTTCTCTTTCCTAAGACACACCTAGTCCTTTTGTCTAAGATAAATGCAATTATATTGGGGAAACAAATACTGAGAAAACTATATCGGGGGAGACATAAACTACTTGTCCTGCTGTCCCACCTCATGTCACATACAGATTTTCAAGCTTGATTTAAGTAGTCAAGAAAACATGGATCAACTTTCTCCATCCTCTCAACAGCTTGTAAATCTGGACTACAGTCTGCTCTTCCATTTGTATTGATGCTGATAAGGGGGCATTTATGGACATTCCCTCCTAATACAAAAAATCTTACTATTAAGCTTCGTTTTATTTCTTCCTCTGTACCTCACCTTTTGCTGTTTATTTTTTATCTGAAACCTATTTCTAACCCACCAATTCATGAAAGAAGTACACATAATATATTTTAGTTTATTTTCCCCAAATGTTTGCTGGTTTTACAGCTGAAGTGAAACTGCCTCTAGACTTAAGAGAGATGTACTAAGATCTTTGGAGCTGCGGTGGCTCAAGTGGTTAAGACGCTGAACTGCAGGTTGTGGAAGGTCAGTAGTTCAGCAGTTTGAGACCCGAGTTGCCACATGATGGAGTGAGCTCCCGTCTCTAGTTCCAGCTCCTGCCAACCTAACAGTTTGAAAGCAAGAAATTGCAAGTAGATAAATAGGTACCACTTCAGTGGGAAGGTAACAGTGTTCCATGTGCCTTGGTGTTTAGTCATGCCGGCCACATGACCACGGAAACGTCTTCGGACAGTGCTGGCTCTTCAGCTTTGAAACGGAGATGAGCACTGCAACCCTAGAGTCGGACTCGACTGGCTTTAGAGCAAAGGAAACCTTTTACTAAGATCTTTAAAGTTAACCAGCTTTAAAACTTTTAATAAAGTTTGTGTGCACACGAAAGCCCATACCTCGAATAAACCTTTGTTGGTCTTAAAGGTGCCACTGGACTCTAAATCTGCTGTACAGCTTTCTTTGGTCATTTAAATTACTGGAAGGGCAATGTTGTATTCATCATTGTTGGAATTGTAGTGCAGATAAAGCCTGGACAAGTACAGGCTTCTGGCCAATGCCCCTTATTTATCTATTTAAAACACCTTTTAAAGTTATTTGCAGCTTTTGGATTTTGCTTTGGACCAAGGCTGTTACCTGCAACTTTTATCCAATCAGTTCTCATAAAGGACGTCATTGCGCACATCCAGAAATGTCCCTTCCTAGCTGTCAAGGAGTTCAGTACTTGAAGTTCAACATATTAACAATGTTATCATCCTCTGATAACTGTAGCCAGTGTGCTTTGCCTTTGTTTTTGTGTGCATTTGTTTTGAGCTCAGGTAATGAGAGCCTTAAAAAGTAACAGATTCAAGACACATTAGTTTAACGAAATAAGTGGAAAAAACCCTGATTTCAGCAGAGTACCATCTGCTTCTGCATCATGCGATCACAGAAGTTTCACATTAAATAACAGCAAGCAGAGATCTAGAGCAACTGAATGGCCTGCAAGGAGTCTGGGCGTTCAAAATGCTTTAACCAACTATGATGAACCCCTTCTCTTTCCTGGTGCTAGGGGAGCGGGTATCACCATGATACCCATTGCTATGCGGGGTCCCACAGGGGGCCATCCTCTTCCCCACACTATTTAACATTGTTATGCACCCCCTTGCCCAGCTGGTGCAGAATCATGGGCTGGGATGTCACCAGTATGCTGATGATGACACCCAGCTCTGTTGAAGAGCGGCTGACCAGAGGCCGCCACTGTTCCCTCTAAGGGGAGTTAGTGTGAGCTAGCTCAGTTCTTTAGCCTCCAGCTCACAAATTTTTGTCTTAGCTCAGGAAGGATGGCTTCAGAGCAAACTAATTTATGCAGTAGTCAAATTGCTCGCTCACAGTTTTAATGTATTTATTTTATTTATTTATTCTTCAAATTTCTACCCCGCCCTCCCAGCCGAGGCCGGCTCAGGGCGACTTACATAAAATCAACATATAATTACAATAAAACAATTGAAACATTTAAAACAGTATTAAAACCAATTAACAATAACATTATAAGTGCTAGTATTAAGTTGTTATTAAATCAATGATGGCTCATAGATCTCCTTCAGATGTCTTTCAGTCGGCTGGCAGAGGCTGTTAGTACAAATTCCAGAGGCAACAGGGCTTCCCATCCTAGTTGTTACTGGGGGGCGGCAGCTCCAAAAGCCTGGCAGAAGAGCTCTGTGTTACAGGCCCTGTGGAACTGTAAGAGGTTCTGCAGGGCCCTGATCTCTTCTGGGAGCTCATTCCACCAGGATGGAGCTGCCACCAAGCAAGCCCTGGCCCTGGTTATCGACAGCCTAGCCTCCTTGAGACTCAGGAGGGCCAGTCAGTTCTGGGCCCCTGAACGCAGTGCTCTCTGGGGAATATGTGGGGAAAAGCGGTCCCTCAGGTATGTAGGTCCCTGACCATAAAGGGCTTTAAAGGTAAGAACCAGCACCTTGAAACGAACTCGGTATGCTATAGGCAGCCAGTGCAATGCCTTTAGCACAGGCTGAATGTGCTCCCAAATTGAGAGTCCCATCAACAGCCTGGCTGCAGCATTTTGCACCAGCTGCAGCTTCCGGATTTGAAACAAGGGCAGCCCCATGTAGAAAGCATTACAGTAATCCAATCTCGAGGTGACCGTTGCATGGATCACTGTTGCCAAGTCACTGCGTTCGACGAAGGGAACCAACTGCCTGATCAACCGGAGATGATAAAAGGCTGATTTGGCAGTGGCTGCTACCTGGGCCTCCACTGTTACGGAGGCATCCAGGAGCACTCCCAGACTCCTAACCTCCGGCACTGGCACCAATGGAGCCCCATCAAAGGTCGGAAGCGAGATCCCTACCCTTGGACGGCCCCGACTCAGGCAAAGGACCTCCGTCTTCGTCGGATTCAATTTCAGCAGACTCAGCCTAATCAACCAGTGACTGCTTATAGCTCACAAAGTAAAATTTTTGTTCACAAGACTCTACAGCTTAGAGAGAGCACTGGAGGCCGCCTCAGAAAATCTGGCCAGGGGTTTGGAGGCCATGGTTGATTAGCTAAAAAACCCCAGACTGAAACTAAATCCAGCAAAGACAGAGGTCCTGTGGCTGGGCTGGACGGATTGCCAACTCCCCCCTCTTGACAGGGTGCCATTAACAGTTGGACTGTCCATGAAGAGTTTGGGAGTGATCCTGGATGCCTCCCTTTCTATGGAGGCCCAGGTCACAAAGGTGGTTAAGCTGGCGTTTTAGCATCTTCGCCAGGCTAAACAGTTGGCCCTGTACCTGTCACCCTCTGATCTAGCTACAGTGATCCATGCAATAGTTACCTCTAGGCTAGATTACTGTAACTTGCTATGTTGGGCTTCCAAAGAGTGTCCAGCTGTCCTTGACTAGGCCAGAGCCTTTTCAGCCCCGGCTCCAGCCTGGTAAACACTCTTCTAGGAGAGGTCAGGGCCCCACGGGATCTGGTACAATTTCACAGGGCCTGCAAAGCAGAGTTGTTCCACCGGGCCTATGGTTGAGGACAGTGCTGGGCCTGTAGCCAGAAAGCTATAATCAGTTTCTGGCCGCCCCACTTCTCCCCCTGCTTCCCCCCATTCCCCTTCTTAGATGTCTGTAGATTGCCCCAAGATGAGTTTTCACACCACTGCGAATTTTTTAGTAACTTTTCAATTGATTTTATTGTATTTTGATTATGTGTAAGTTTTTTGGAGCTGTGGTGGCTCAAGTGGTTAAGACGCTGAACTGCAGGTTGTGGAAGGTCGGTAGTTCAGCAGTTCGAGACCCGAGTGTGCCGCATGACGTCTCTAGTTCCAGCTCCTGCCAACCTAGCAGTTTGAAAGCAAGAAATTGCAAGTAGATAAATAGGTACCACTTCGGTGGGAAGGTAACAGCGTTCTGTGTGGCTTGGTATTTAGTCATGCCGGCCACATGACCACGGAAATGTCTTTGGACAGCGCTGGCTCTTCGGCTTTGAAATGGAGATGAGCACCGCAACCCTAGAGTCGGATTCGACTGGCTTTCGAGCAAGGGAACCTTTACCTTTACTTTAAGTTATGTTTTAGAAGGCTAAAACTGTATATTTGTATATTTATAACTGTTGTCACCTACTCTGAGCCGGGCTCAGGGAGAGCAGGCTATAAATTTAATAAAATAAATAAATTATCTCTCTCAGAAGCAAGATTTTCCCTCTGTTTTTTCTTTCCCTTTACTGACTGAGCCACCCTAGTAATGTGTTTTCTTCTTTGCTGAAGAACTCTGGCTGTCCCACGCTGTCACAGTATGATATTTTGGCTGTTGGCTTAACCCAGGAACCTGAGGGAAGGATCAGGAGCCACCTTTAACTTAAACAACTTAAATGGCACTCGAGGAGTTTTGAAATTAAAAAACAAAAAAATATTTTATTTAACATAGAGGGGGAAAGTCTGGTGAAGCCAGGGGTTGACATTTCTGAGGTAAAATCAGTACATGCACAGACTTTAGTTCATATATTTCAAGCTAATCTGTTTCTGTGGGACGGGAAAGGAGTTTGTAAGCCGCTCTGAGACACCTTTGGGTAGTGAAGGGCGGGGTATAAATCCAATCTCTTCTTCTCTAAGGGCAGTTTCTAATCACACCAAACCAGGGATCTCTTCAATCTTCAGTGCTAACTCCCCGTTTGACAGTGTAGGGAGTGCTGAAGAACTCTGGCTGTCCCACGCTGTCACAGTATGATATTTTGGCTGTTGGCTTAACCCAGGAACCTGAGGGAAGGATCAGGAGCCACCTTTAACTTAAACAACTTAAATGGCACTCGAGGAGTTTTGAAATTAAAAAACAAAAAAATATTTTATTTAACATAGAGGGGGAAAGTCTGGTGAAGCCAGGGGTTGACATTTCTGAGGTAAAATCAGTACATGCACAGACTTTAGTTCATATATTTCAAGCTAATCTGTTTCTGTGAAAAATTAAACCTTCACAGTCTTTCAGCTGTTTGTACAGCACTTCTAAGCTTTTAAAAAGTGCAGTCCATCACATCATCAAGTTCTTATCAGCTCCCTAAGTTAACCAGGAAGGAAAGATTCTGACATGCTATTTTAAAAGGATTCAAAGCATTCAAGCAGAAGCCTCATTTTTTGTTGCTCAGTCGCACAGTCGAGTCCGACTCTTCGCGACCCCATGGACCAAATCACGCCAGGCCTTCCGGTCTTCCACCGTCCTCTGAAGTTTGCTCAACTTCATGTTCGTTGCATCTATGACACTGTCTAACCATCTCATCCTTTGCCATCAGGGTCTTCTCCAGTGAGTGCTCCCTTCTCATTTGGTGGCCAAAGTATTTGAGCTTCAGTTTCATTATCTGGCCTTCCAGGGAAAGGGTTGATTTCTTTTAGGATTGACTGATTTGATCTTCTTGTAGTCCAAGGGACTCTCAAGACTCTTCTCTAGCACCATAGTTTAAAATACATACAACTGGAATACCTGCTAAGATAGAAACTGCATTCTGTTCACAGAAGAAACTGTATGGCCCAATTTTTTAAACAAAAGACTGTTCCCACAACTTAAAGAATTGCAACATGATCCACAACTGACAAAAACCACTAAACAAAAATCAGCATCTATAGCAATGCATGCAGCATGATGTAACTCTGCAGCCCTGTGCCTGTCTCTTCCAGGCAACCAAACAAACGGAAAATTACTAGGCATTGTTTAGAAAAAAAAATGTAACGAATGGCTACTCCTTTATTATTTATTTAAACATTTATATCCTGCCTTTTTGCTGTGGCTCAAGGTAGTTTAGTTACAAGTCACAGTTAGAACATTAAAACCAATAGAATAAACCCACAAATATGTCCCAGGGACATCCCTTAACCCTCCTCTTTCTAGGGAGTTTGTAACTCCCATTGCTAAATGCTACTGATTCAGTGTAGCAGCTTGGTAAGGAATTGTGACATGGCTAGAGAATTTACCAATGGCATACAGCAAGGCCAGGGGAAGAAATTTTTTTCAAGTTTCTTCTATGTGCTCCTCTTCTGCATAATTGAAGTAATTCAGACATCTAGGTGCAGGCATTATTACTAGGCTTCTGTACATTCTGGCATTTGTAGTTTGACACAAATAGCAATGAGGATTCCTTATTAGACCACACTCTGACAAGACAAAGTTGTTATGCAACTAAGAGCTGTGGACCAAATTCATATTGCAAGACAACAGCCAGTCCTTAAAAGAGGAGGAACGTAAAAAGCTGTCCTAGTGAACGTATATAGGATAGCCTAGTTTAGTAAAAAGGTAAAGGTAAAGGTTCCCTTGCTTGTAAACCAGTCAAATCCGACTCTAGGGTTGTGGTGTTCATCTCCGTTTCAAAGCCGAAGAGCCAGCGCTGTCCGAAGACATTTCCGTGGTCATGTGGCCGGCATGACTAAACACCAAGGCGCACAGAACACTGTTACCTTCCCACTGAAGTGGTACCTATTTATCTGCTTGCAATGTCTTGCTTTCGAACTGCTAGGTTGGCAGGATTCCTTAGTTTTGTATTATAGCTCAAATGTGATCTTTTGACAACAGCAATTTTGTGAATAGCCCCTTCCCTGATAGCTTGGAGAAAACAAAAATTATCCCCAAACAAGCTGGGAGCTGATGTTTCCTCAAATGAAAGACAGCTACAAGAAATGATTAACAGATGAATGGCTGGGTATGCATAGAAATAAAATTATAAGCTAGTAATTTTGTCACCCTTATCATAAGTGGACAAAGAAGTGGCTCAAGAGACAAGGAAGTGATTTTGCCTCTTTCTATACTAATTTTTCCACATCCATAATACTAATTAAGATAGTATGCAATACTAAAAAAATAACTACAGATACAGTAATCACAGTTTACAGCATGCTCTTGTTCTTTATCATGTTATAGAATAGACTGTACAGGCACAATGCCCTTGTCACTAGTTAGCTGGTTCTTCTGACCCATAGAAAAGGAATGTAAAAGAAATATCTCAACAGGCTCCAATTTTCAAACCCCTATTTGACAAGCTGTACCTGCTATTTTTTCAACAAAACTATTACAAATGCTGTAATATGCCATCACCTCACAGCCACAAAATACACTCTACATGAAATCACTTCACTGCCACGCCCCCAAAGAGACATGCAAATATGTGCATATTGCACAGGGTATCTCGTTTCACTGCTCTCTCTTCCCTCCACTTCATTCCTTTTTCTTAGCAGACCCAACTTAAAATCTACAATCCTAATGATGCTTAAAGGTAAAGGTAAAGGTTCCCTTGCTCGAAAGCCAGTCGAATCCGACTCTAGGGTTGCAGTACTCATCTCCATTTCAAAGCTGAAGAGCCAGCGCTGTCCGAAGACGTTTCCGTGGGCATGTGGCTAAACACCAAGGCGCATGGAACGCTGTTACCTTCCCACCAAAGTGGTACCTATGTATCTACTTGCAAATTCTTGCTTTCGAACTGCTAGGTTGGCAGGAGTTGGAACTAGAGACGGGAGCTCACTCCGTCATGCGGCAACCCGGGTCTCGAACTGCTGAACTACTGACCTTCCACAGCCTGCAGTTCAGCGTCTTAACCACTTGAGCCACCGCAGCTCCTAATGATGCTTACCTGTAAGTAATTCAATTAAACTCAACAGGGTCCGCTCCGCTGTCAGACGGACCCACAATGCTACTTGAGGCTGCCACCCTCTGCCCATTACTTGGGAGTTCTGAATCAACACGCATACAACTACAGTGTAACTAGTAACCCTCCACAGATGGGCGAGCAGCGCTTCTAACGAAGGGAAGTTACCGGTGAGCCAAGGAAGAGTAGTAACCAGTGTTCCCTCTAAGCTGAGTTAGTGTGAGCTAGCTCACAGTTTTTTAGCCTCTGGCTCACACATTTTTGTCTTAGCTCAGGAAGGATGGCTCCAGAGCAAACTGATTTATGCAGTAGTCACATCACTTGCTCACAACTTTAATGCCAGTAGCTCGCAAAGTAGAATGTTTGCTCACAAGACTCCACAGCTTAGAGGGAACATTGGTAGTAACCACGTGAAATAGTAAGAAAACAAACAGCAGGAGAGAAAGAAGACAGAAAGAGAGGCTACTACTGACGACAGGTTAGAAAACTAGGTTATGCAATTAGAGAGAACACTTTATTATGCAAACAGAAAGATGAGCAACAATAAAAGGAAGACGTTCTGATCAATTTTCTCCCCGAGCTGATTTTGCATGCTCTTGTACTCATCACATTAGCACTTCCCATCTTTTATTTTCGACCCAGATACAAGCAATCAGAAGACCCTCTTAACTGGTCATGCTGCCTCCCCAACTTTCTCTTGTGCTTGCCCCACGTCTTCCACTCACCCAAACACACGAACAAGACAGACTTCACCTCACACGCCATATTCACTAAGAAGCTCGTTGGCGAGGAAGCCGCCACGGAACAGCAACCACGAAGCCGCTCTCCAGAACTGTCGTGAAATCCGCTCGCTGCTTTACGGCAACAAAAGGAAAAGCCCCTGAAACTCCGTCTTCGTATAGTGCCTGGCTGAAAGATTGTGGTTGTTTTTAAAAAATATATAAGGGATAAATAAATATTGTCCTTTTTAAATGTAAAAACACATATGATGATCAGAACATGACAACAGCATGCGTCCACTTTCCTTCACCGAGAGCGGTACCCTAAAAATCAGGCATTTGGCTGGTCCACTATTCCCCTGCTCAATGCACCTGCTCCAGGTGAGCAGCAGCTTCTCGTAGGTGGCGTTTTGCACAGGGAAGTAGTACTCTTTCCTCTCTCTGTTTTCTGGCAATTGCTTGATGTGGTGTTGCCAAGATTGGGAGAGTCTTTTCCATCGAGGGTTTTCGTGTGTGTGTATGAGCGCACTGAAAGGAGTAAGTATATGGATGCTCATAAATAAGGGAAGGTACGAATTGGCGGAGGAAATCTTTCAAGAAAGTGGATCTCCTTGGCGTCTTTCCCCTCCCTGCCTCTGCTGGATTTCTAAATAGCTCTTACTGAAATACATGGAATATTTAAAATAATACGGGGGGGGGGTGTAAATCTCAAAAATCCATAGTCTGGAAAGGCCACCTGTCATTTTTAGATTTTCAGTCCAATTGAGAAAGAACTAATGTTTTCTCTGTGTTGTGCACAAGTGATTTCAGTTTGTGTTCTCACATTGTCCAGTAGCATGTGGTTGCTTTTAAAAATAGTTTTGGGAACTCAATCAAAAAAAGTTGCCCAAATTGGTTTGCCTGATCTTTCATGAAGGTATTTATTCTATTGGATTTAAGGGTCAGTGCATTCTAAGAACTGAGGGTTGGTAATGCTACATTCCTCCAAATCTGTGACTTTTATGGACCAAATCAATATTACATTCACTGGTCCTTCTCTTTAAGTGTTAGTTACGTTGACTAAAATTGGCCTAAACTTAATTGTTTTGTTATGCCTAAATTGTTGGTTGTGTTAGAAGATTATTGACTCACACATGCACCTGTATTGTTCAGTATTTGCCAAGGATTATGTGGGTACTTGCAATGAAAAATATTGTGTTTTAGGTAATGTCAGCTGATATGAAAGTTTGATCTGTATTATTATTTTTGTTTGATGTTTGTTCTATAAATTAGTGATCGACATGTATTTGAGAATTCATAGTCTTCAGTGTTTTCTTGTAATGTTCAATGACATAATATTCAGTAAAATATACTTATCAATATCTTATTACCTATGGTTATTAAGATTACATTATTCTAGCTGCCTTCCCATCTACTCACTAAAAATTATTGTGGATAGATGCCTGAAAGCACAGACATTTTGGCTTATTAAAGAATGCTTGATGAGGAAAGGTAGGCATATCCTAGCCAAAGATTTTTTTTAAAAAAAATTCCCCACTGCTTTTTCAATCATGTGTTTATTTGCTTGCCATTGAAATTAATGGGGTTTCAATTTTGGTTGAGATGTTTTTAAGTTGAAAAAAAGAAAAGAAAAAAGAAAAAATAGCTTTATACATGAATGCACTTTTTCATTAAGTGAAATTTCATAGTAATAGTAGCATATGTGAGAGATTATTTATACAGGCCCAGCTCCAGCTTGTAGCCACTTCTCAGTTACCACCAATTGCCATCAGTGAGACCAGACATACAGAGGAAGCAGCCAGGTACCTTTGCATTATGCCTGGACTGAGACCTTACTGAGATCCTGATTCCTAAACAGTCCTTGTTATTGTTATATCTTAGTCAATATGAGTAGGAGTTTTAAATTGACATCAGATGCTTTGGGAGCCGAAGTTTGACTGAAGAGTTGGGCAAAACGAAATTAATATGGTGCCAAAGATACATCACAAACATTGCTTAGCAAACCTGAGAATGATCCTGCAACCCACTATTATTACTCCCATTCTGCAAGTGGGGATTGACTGAGACAAAGAGAATGAACACTTTGCTTGAGGTTACCTAATGAATTATGTCAAATATGGGATTTGAATGGGAGACTTCTTGGTGTATGGTTGGTTCTCAACGCCATCCCAGGTTCCTTATTTTTTATTATTATTATTTGTTTTAAATGATCAGACTATACAACAGAATAGCATATCATATCCTCATTGTATAAACTGAAATGTGTGTGTTTTTAAAAATCAGTCAGAAATAGGCCTACTTTAGTTCAGTGTTTTCCAGCTTGTATACATACTGCTGGCTCAGCTTTTGTGGTGTTCAGTTTTAAAGCTGAAGGTAAGCAGAGCTTCCCAGGGATGACCTCCTAATCCTGGAGAACTCATCCATAATCTTGGAGAGAGATGTCATCAGCATACTAATGGCACCCAGCCCTATATTTCTGTCATGAATCATTTGGGAGCAATTCTAAGCAGATCTACTCTGAAGCAATACTTCCTCTTAAGATGTGGAATCTTGTGAGCAAAAATTCTACTTTGTGAGCTACTGGCATTAAAGTTGTGAGCAAGTGATTTGGCTGCTGCATAAATTAGTTTGCTCTGGAGCCATCCTTCCTGAGCTAAGACAAAAATGTGTAAGCCGGAGGCTAAAAAACTGTGAGCTAGCTCACACTAATTCAGCTGAAAGGGAACAGTGCTCTGAAGTAAATCCCATATTATCAAGGAAAGGACTGCAGCTGTTCTTCTGAACCAGCAGCTTGGGTGCTGATCAGATGAATGAGTTAGGACAGACTGAAATTGAATCCACACAAATTGGAGGAGATGCCTTCAGGCCCTGGAAGAATCTGGATTACCTGTGACTGATGGGGTTATGACTTCCCCATTGGAATGAGTACAATACATGGGGTGCTTTTTTATAAGCAGGGAGGAGGTTGTGATTGGTAGCTTTTTATTAGCTTCATCGATTATGGAGGTTCCAGCTCTTCCCTAGCAGACAGACTCTTTCAATGATGATTCATGCTTTTATAGTCTCCAGGCTATAATCTGCTGTGTGTGGACTGCTGTTGAAGATGACTCTGTAACTTTAAGCTAGTTGAGACTGCAGCTGCTTCCCTTCCTATGGATTTGGGGAACTGTAAACAATGTATGTTTGTACAGGGATTAGCCCACCCAGGCCAGTCTAGGGATGGGAGGGAATCCTGTACTTTTCAGTACATTAAATAACAAGCCACGAGACAGTCTATACTATCTCTGGTCTTCACAACAATTTGCCACCAGAACCTCTTTTCACTAGTCCCTGCCTTTCCTAAGGGAGAGATTCCAACCCTTAGTTAGCATCTGGGATTTAACACAGTAGCAACTCTATCCAGAGATGCACACTCTTACCAAGGTAGCATATGTGGTCAGGGTTAGGCACAAGACTTAGTCTTGGAATTCAGTTACAACACCAGAGACAAATTAGCAATAAGAAGGATCTTTATTCAGTACAGAGCTTAGCATAGACTACCAGAGATTACAAAAATAACAAAGGCTAGGGCTGTTTGCCTTAGCTAAACATTAATGATTCATAGTTACCAAGTCAGGAGTATTCATCAGTCCAAGATAGTCCAAGTACCAAGGGATTTTGAAGGGAAATCCCATTTTTGCACACTCATGTGCTCCAAGTCACAAAGCAACTCTTTGTCTTCCAAGAGACAGCATTTCAGGTGCAATCAAACAATGACAGGGGAGAGAGAGCAAGGGGAAGAGAAGAGCACTCACTCCCATAGGGATCAAACAATTATACCCCAATTCCACTCACAAATTAGATGTGACATCAGCCAATTGCGAGTGGGCATGGGTGTGCCCAATTGTTGGTTGCCATGGTTGCTAACATCAGGTTTGTGGGATTGGCTGGAAGTTTGGAGACCCTGCCTGCAGTCAGCTGACCCAAACTCCAGCTACTTCATTGTGTACATGACTTGTCTCATGTGGGCCAGAAAGTGTAGCCATGAGGTCTGGCTTTTGGCATGAAAGTGTGAAAGAATGTGGGTTTATGGCATGGCTATTGAGGCCATGTGGCCTCACCATTTGGCTTGCAACAGGAAACAAGACACAGCATGTTATCAAAAGACATCACAGGAGAAGGCATGTGAATATAGAAGCAATATTTCTATACAGTGTTATATCAATGGCACTGACTGTCAGCATTCTTCTAGGCCCAATCATGGTTTGGCACCCATATATCCTTAAGAACAGCCTCTCCCTACATGGTCCTTTGAACCCACAGCATTCTTTTAACCAGGTCTTGCTTGGTAATTCAACAGTGTGTGAGGTAAGAACTGTGGCCGGCACAAGCAGGGATTTTACTTTGATTGTTGTAAATTGCCATGAGAACCCTGGGTAAGCAGCGACTAAAAATGTCTGATTAAAAAATCACCAAATAATTCTCCTCTTAAATTCAGACTACCGTTTTCTTCCTTGCTTTTAGAAAGGGACTCAGATCGCAACTGCTTTGCCTGGCATTGCATTGGTGAATTTGATGCTGTGGTATCTGACAGACAGAGCTTTGACTCTCAGAAGCCCATACCCTGAAAATCTTGTTAGTCTGTAAGGTGCTACTGGGCTTGAATCTGACTGTTTTACTGTAGACCAGCAGAGCTACCCTCTGAAACTAAATATGCCAACTCTTTAATAAGAGACAAATTCATGCTTCCCCTATATCCCATCTCTCTCTCTCTCTCTCTCTCTCTCTCTCTCTCTCTCTCTCTCTCTCTCTCTCTCTCTCTCTCTCCCATCTCTAATATATTTCAGCTTTCATTCAGAGAGATTATCCTGCTTAGGGGGATGATAGAGAATTCTATGTGTGTGTACTTAGATGCTCAATTCCAACTGTTCTGGAATACAAAAGTAATTTCCTGTGAGATTCATAAAATCCTCTTGATAATATTTTTGTCTTTTAATTAGGTTATCTAGCAGATTTCCCTGAGATAAAGTCATAAAATAAATTCAAAGCATCTTGTTGGGAGCTTAGATAATGGATTCTGTGTTGAGGCGCTAAACCCATTCATGAGAATATGTTCTTAGATCACAGCCCAAAGCTGGATTTCCATGATTAAACTATAGTGTATATGTGATATTTTAAAAATAGCATTGGTAAAGTCCGTGCTTCTGTTGTGTTATTGTACACTATCAGAGTACAAAGGGAAAGCAGTTAAAACTAGCAAAATGTATCTAGATATCTATCCTCTGAAGACTGTGGGTGGAGTTGTGAGTTGTCTTATGCTTTTTTCTATAAACACGCCAGTGTTAAGGAATGAGATTGATATTTGTGTTATGGACTTATGTTTGCTGCTACACACACAATGGACTGTGCACACACACACACAGCTGTACAAATCACCTGTTGTGATACTACACATAGAAGGTGCCTGCATAAGCCTTACACGTGAATGAGGTTTCAGCTGCCAGCCTGGTGAGGAAGCACACATCTCCATTATTGTCAGCAAAACAACAACTTGAGAAGAAGCAGCCCCCATTGTTGAATTGTTAGCAGTCACGCACGCCACATCTCTGCTTTATTTCTGCATTGGCATTTCCTGCCAGATGGACCTTTGATGACCAGGGAATGGTCAAGCTTCATCTGCACTTCAAGGGAGCACCATGACGCCAAGTTTTCACACTTGCCCAGATGCCATCCTTTGAGTTAGGTCTTAGATTACAATATTGGCCAACCCTCTAGGTAGCCACCCCTCACTACACACAACCAATGGGATTAGTTTTGGGACGCACTAACAGGTAGGTGGGTCCACAGGTTGGAACCGTTACCTCCCACCCAAGGGTCATCTATAAAAGGTAAGGACCATTGGCCTGGCCCTTCCTAGCTAGCAACCCCCACAACGACCCCTATCTGCTTTATACTCCCCTTTTGTCCAGCTTGCTATCCCCAAACCCTTGTCTCCACTTTGATCTCTTGATCTGCAGTCAAGAGACCCACACATGCTGGCTGGTTCTGGCTGTGTGTTAAACTTCCCTAGAGTTCTATTTTCTTCCCATCTATTCTTCATTGGAGCGAACAAGCTTCAGGACAGATAAGTATCACCCACCATCACCTTACCTGCTAATGCAAATGTGCTGATTTTAATACTGTATTTTTGAGGAACTTGATTGAATATGTGAGTGCATCCGTATTGTTTGTATGTGATATATTTTCTCAAAGACAGTTATTTTAACAACACCAGCCTCGACTCCTTTTCTGGTAACCCTTTGGTAGGAACGGGACCTTGGTATAGTTGGCAAGCACCCAGTTTAAAATTTGCCAATTGCTGTAGATGAAGCAGTTCGGCTAACACCAGTTGTTATGATCTGGTCTACACTTGACAAATCCACTTGTGCAATAATCTGTGGAGAGATTTGTAAGTCTCTGCAGTAGCCATTACTTGTATTGATCCAGTGTGTCAGCCCTCTCATATCTAAGCCATAGCCAGATATTGGTCAAGAGCTGAGAATTTAGCTGTCTCCAAGAATCTTTAGACACATTTGCAAGATTCTGTTTGGGATTTTTGCTCTGTATCTCAGATTGTAATTTTTTAAAATATCAGTTCTTTGATCCATTTGCACACTATAAATGTTATCTATTTTCTAAAGTTATTTTTTGTCATTTTAAAAAATCTTTCCCTGTCTTCTATTTTGTAAGCTTTTTTAGTGCAGGAAAAGGTGTATATTGTTCTTTCCTTTTCCTTTTCTACTGTGAAGAATAGGTTACATAATTCTATTCACAATGGATCTGATGGCCCACAAGTTCTGTAGCTCAAATCTTTATTCCTGTAAGTTGTGTCAGTTGTTTGATGAAAATGGCAAGCTTTTATGCTTTGCCTTAATAGGGCCATAACCATGAGTTTTATTTTAAAGACTTCAGCAAAGTCATCAAAGTAAAAAGAAAGCTTGTTTAAAAGGAGTTAAGCCAACATAACACAGTTGGAATACTAATTATGGATAGACAGGCTTCCCTTAGAAACCTGCAAATTAAACAGTATGTCAATTTTCTGATGACATTCTGCCCTGAAGCAAGCACCGTGGAGCATGCACCGCGCTGACTCAGATGGGGTTTCTATATCATCTTTCTTGAATAAGCATTTCTCACCAAATACTCCAAATCTATCAATTAATAAAATCCTCTCTCTGGAATAACTTTTTATAAATTTCCTGCTACATTCCCTGTCTCCCTTGAATGCTATTGGAATGGGAATTGGAATAATTCTTTACGTAGCTTGAAGCATAGTTCAAATCTACTGCTGAAGGAATGTGTCACTTACCGACAGGCTGTATTCCCACTGTTGTGTTTAACAAAATAATAAATTTTACTGCATTTGATTGGTGTGATTTCTCAAAAGTCCAGTTATAATTTGCTGAGATTGCAGGAAAGCTATATAGTATTATGCATTTTGTGCTAAGTTGGATGCTCAAGGTCATAGCAGTCCAAACACTGAATGTTCATAAAGTATCATGAATCGTTCCAACCCTTTGATATTCAAGGTTTTGTTATGGCTTTTATAATATTTATCATTTTTTTCTCAGTGAATAACCCTATACCTTCCAATTTGAAGTCAGAAGCAAAAAAAGCAGCTAAAATCTTAAGAGAATTTACAGAAATAACATCCAGGAATGGACCCGACAAGATCATACCTGGTTAGTAAGGATCTCTCTCTCTGTCTCTTTTTTAAATTGGAATTTTAGTTCATCCTTCTGTCTTTCAGCAAAGCTTCACTCTTGGCTTTCCTCTTATCTGACCTCACTTTAGAAGAATAAAGCATGAGCTCTATATTTAATGCAAAATGGCAAAACGCTGGTGTTGAGACTATAAGTCTTGATAAATTGTTCTCATGGTAGTGACTGATATAAATTCCAGGAGGCAGCAGTGGCCCAAAAGCTACAAAAGCAGTGGCCCAATGCTACAATAAATGTTGAGTGAAGACGCTGAAAAACATCAGCGTTTGGAGATAACAAGTGGGGACCCTCAAGGAACTTACAGGGAGGGGGCTTTTTTCCTTTGCTTTCTTCCCTCTCCCCCCATCTTCCCCTTTCTTTCTCTCCCCAAGCCAATCTCCCCTTCTTTTTCTTTCCAACCCTCCACCAAGCCAATCCCTCCTTCTTTGTCTTTCTCTCTCCCCCCAAGTCAACCCCTATCTTTCCTTCCCCCCTAATACCCCCATCTCTCCCTTTCTTTCTCCCCCCCCCGAGCCAATCCTCCCTTTTCCCTGCCTTTGAACCCAGCAATGGCTTTACTCCTCTCTGTCCCTTGGTGAGTGCTTTCTCTTCCTTCTCTCCTTCCCCTCTTCCTCTTCCTCATCCAACCTGGCGTGCCTATTACAGGCTCCCATCTCAGGAGCCTGTATCCTTTGTGGTTGCCAGGGCACGCTCTGTGGGACCCCAGGAGGCAGAAAGCCAGTGTGCGGAGGCACCCAGCATTGAGGTGACAAAGTCAAGCCTGGCCCTTCATTTCTGGCCATTGGCACCAGCAATGAGGTTCACAGTAGCCTCCCCAGTGGTGGGTGGCATGGCGGCAGCCTGGACTGGCCTGACACCCCTTTGGGGGTCGGCAACCCCATAGGTTGCTTCTTCACCATTGATGGGTTTGGCAGCAGCTCTGGTGGCAGCAACAGGCTTGGCAGTGGCAATGGCCGGCCTGGCAGTGGTAGCTTTCCTACCAGCAACAGGCTTAGCAGTGGCAATGGCTGGCCTGGCAGTGGCAGCAGGCTCGGCGATGGTGTTTGGGGTCTCAGGCTAGGACAGTGGCGGCTCTGTTGGGAGTGGCAACAGTGTGGATGAGTCTGGCCTGGACAGTAGCATTGTCTGCGTATGTGCAGATGCCTTTTATTGGGAGGAGGAGGGAATTTAAGCCTCCCGATTTATTTTTTTCAGTTTTACATAAGAACATAAGACAAGCCAATATTGGATCAAGCCAATGGCCCATCCAGTCCAACACTCTGTCACACAGTGGTCAAAACTACCAGGTGCCATCAGGAGGTCCAGCAGTGGGGCCAGGACACTAGAAGCCCTCCCACTGTTGCCCCCCCCCAGCACCAAGAATACAGTGCATCTCTTGCCCCAGACTATGAGTTCCTATCTATACCTTGTGGCTAATAGCCATTGATGGGCTTCTGCTCCATATGTTTATCTAATTCCCTCTTGAAACCATCCATGCTTGTAGCCACCGCCGCCACCTCCTGTGGCAGTGAATTTCATGTGTTAATCACTCTTTCAGAATTTCATTTTTTTTCTGCAAAGCTAGGGGATTACCCAAGTTTGCAGGAAAACTTTTTGGGGGTAAGTGTGCCCCCTATTTGCAGATTTAGATATCCACACATAGGGGGCATGTTGAGAATTAGATATATAAGAACATAAGAGACACCAATGTTGGATCAGGCCAAAGGCCCATCCAGCCCAACACTCTGTATCACACAGTGGCCAGAAATACCAGTGCAACCAGGAGGTCCACCAGTGGGGCTAGGACATTAGAGGCCCTCCCACTGTTGACCCCCCCAAGCACCAAGAAGACAGAGCATCACTTGCCCCAGAGTCCTTATCTATACCTTGTGGCTAATAGCCACTGATGGACCTCTGCTCCATATGCTTATCTAATTCCCTCTGCTCCATATGCTTATCTAATTCATATAGATGACAAATTCTGGTTTGCAAACCATGGTCTGCAGTTACTGAACCATCAAACCAGACTGTTAACAGTGATATGAAGTTGGTTTGCAATGCAACATTTGGACAGATTGTAGTTTGGGTTGTATCTGAAATTGTCTAACCATGGTTTGAGGGGGCATTGTACCTGGCCTGGCTATAGAAAAAGGAGCAGAGAGAAAAAAATCAGATTGCTCTGGTGGCTCTCTATCACAAATGCTTTCCTATATTATTCCTTCCTCTTTCTTGGTCCCTGCCCTGTCTCCAAGCTGAATTCACAGCTCTGCTGACTCTCAAAATATTGTTCTTGCTAAGATCATTCCTTTTTTGAAGAAAGAAGGTAACGTACAAGTGCTCATTAGATAGTCTGTATTTATTAAGAACTGTTCAGTGTGAAACCCATCGTATATTACAAACATTTAGGACTGTTTTCCAGAAATAACCATAGATGTTATCTGTCTCTGTCCCATCAATATGTTTTGTACTGAAACAAAAAATGCATGATGTCTCAAGTGGGAACAGCTAGCTTTACCATACTTCTACACTGAGATGTAAAGTGTGCAGTGATCGATAAGGATGTTCCATGATTAGGTGTGAAACATGAAAAATAGCACATACCTACTCTGTACGGCAAACTGAAATTTACCTTCTCCAATATCTGTAGAAACCCTTTCCATTTTTTTGGTGCCTACAGATGCTTTGTAGTGCCTCCTGTGGCACAATATCATACCCTGTCCTGACTGGTTTTTTGGAGCCTACAGATGCTTTGCAATGCCTCCTGTGGCACAATATCATACCCTGTCCTGACTGTCATTCCTCATCAGATCCTCTCTTTTGCTGACACCCTGGAACTCATCTCTCTCTCTCTCTACTCATATAGCGATAGTCTTGAGCAGAAAATTGGGACTCAACTCTGGAGTCCAAGACCATAAAATTCATGACTTTGTCCAGCTAGAAATTGGTGTCTTTAAAGACTTATGGGTGACAAGTCAATACAGATACAAAGAGGATCTTCAACAGATTGTCTTCATGATTCAGAGCATTAATTTCCTTAAAAAGTAATTCAAGTGCTCCAGTGTTCATCAGAACCATACTGTGTTTTTGAGAAGCTGGCACTGATGCTTCTTGAATGGAGAGATATGACCACCTGCTGTACTGTAGGCAGTGGGATGATGAAGGGAGCAAGTGATGGACAGCTAGCAAAGCACCTGCTTCCTCTGTCACTCTTGCCATTATGCCTTCTATCTCTGAGTTCAGCAAGTTGGCCATGAGGGTTAACAACCTCGACAGATTTTCATCAGTTTGTGGAAGCTATCTTCCTCATAATAGCAAACAGTACCAAGGGCTATTCTTCAACAGAGCCATCCAGAGCCAGTAGAGAGATGACAAATTATGATGCCTCCACTTCAGTACTGTTTGTGGAAGTACCAGCAGGCTCAACCAGCCTTGCCAGCATGTTCCCAGAAGAGATGCAACTATGATACCCATTACCACAGGAGCCTTTGTCCTAGTCTATGAGCAGGGTGGAAATGTGAAGATTCCACTGTATGGGCAGTTTGAGGAAGAGAAGATGGAAGACATGGACATCTCTGAAGACCTGATCATTGCTGTGGAGTATCTGTAGTATTGACAAGATCCATCATAGGAATTTTTTCTGGCTCCTTTGGCCTTCTACTTGATCAAAATATTCCTCCCCCAATACAGTTTTTCACTCAGAGTCACAGCAAACTGGGTTTCCCTGATGACATTACCAGAGAAGATATAGCCAGAAACAAGCAGCCCTTCCAGAATGACTTATGATGTCCTCTGTTGTGTTTGATCAGCAAAGTGAGTAAACATCATGCTAATGTTTCTCATCTAATGTGTTATTTTCCATATTCGTATCTAGTCATCCAATATATTATTACCAAAATAATGCATTGGATTATTAGTAGTGATTCATGTGAGCAGTTGTTGTTTTTTTGCTGGGGGGGCATGTTTTCTAGCAATGAATGTACTTATTGATCTCTCAAAATCTATGCAACCACCATGCAGAATCTAAAGTCCATCTCTTCTGCCAAGGATAATACAATTCCAGTGATGAATGGCAGGTGTGCTGTGCTTAAATAACCAGTCCCAGTTTTTATAAGACTTATGCTATGTATTTTCTTGTCCGGTTCTCATTTACAAAGCTCTCTTCAGTATCCCTTTTAAATCACCCATCTCATCTAATACACATTTCCAGGCAAATTAATCGTCCATTGCTACCACTATATTGTGTGACAAATATCTAGAGTCAGCTAGCTAAGCTGACACTTCTGCTGACCCGAGTATCTGTTGGTGCTCAAGTTCAGAAGATATGCTAACACATACAAGGAGGCTGTGGTGGAGGGCACCTCCAAGAAAGATACGGTGTTCCAAGAAGAGTATATCGAAGGGGAGGCGGTGGGAGTAAATTCTCAGAAATGTGGACTACAGCAACCCTTCTGGTTCTGAATCTTCTGATTCCGACTACAGCAACCTGCCCTAATGGAAGTAATAGCCATCGCTGAGTGTGTGGTCAACATGGAGAACAGGAGGAAGATGGAGAGGCCACTATGTGTGAAAGACAGGGCTACTGAAACTGTCTGGGCTGGGCAAATCCTCTATACCAAACTGATTGTCATGAATACAAGTGCAACATGGAGGTGTCTCAATGGCCACCATGCAATGATTTGGGTGTCGCAAGAAGCAATTAGGGACATGCCTGAAACCATCAGCAAAGCCCTAGGGGACTCCTCCAAGTTGGTGCTTCCTCCGGCCATTTGGGAGTCTGACACTGTGCATCAGATGAAGGCACATATTAGGCTACAACAGGAACCAGGATGGGATTTTGGACCCTGAGCCACAGCAATCAATGATGGTGGTCTGAGACATGAGAGAGGGCCATCCCAGAGCAACACACCAACAAATGCGGTGATCAGCATGTGGGAAGTGTGAGCAGAACTGACTGAGTGGCTGCCTCTTCTCCCACATCCTTCCTTTCACGAGCTCGGCATCCATATAGCCCTCGGCAAGTGTGAGGTTAATCTACCATGGTTTGAATATCTCCAACTACAACGTTTGATTGGATCTCCTAACAACAGTACCATTAAAAAGGCCACTCACAACATTTGAAATACTCTTAGCCACAAATAGCAAAGTTAAGGGCCTTATAGCTGCCATCTACAAGATCACTTTATTCATATTATATCTAACTCTGAAAGGTGTGTGAGAGAAATCCCTGGCTTTTGTGTTGGTTGGCAAAGTGGATGATGATAACTTTGCAGCAGAATCCCCCCTTCTCCCCCTCCCAGCAAGAAATGTTCAAGTTCTGGCAACAGTTTTATATTTATCCAGCTTTCCAATTAAAAAGACCAAAAAAACCCCCAAACCAACCCAAACCTGAACAAATTTCATATACACAACAAGGATTTTGGGATTTGTGTTTCTTGAAGTCATAGCCATCCCCATCTTATATGGCAAAGTATTGTTTAAACAAAAGGCAGTTGCAAAAACAATGGGGTCGCGAAGAGTTGGACTCGACTGTGCGACTGAACAAAAAAAAATAGGAATCTGCTTCTCTGAGAAGAAAAAGTCAAATGTTGGACTGGGTGACATTAGCTTCAACTGCAATATTTTGTTGGATTTTTCAAAATATGCTTAGATTTAGTTTGATTTTTTAAAAAGGCTTTGCCCTATGAAGAGTTTCTTTTCCTTATGTATTCTTTAACTTTTCATTATTTGCAGCCCATGTAATTGCTAAAGCAAAAGGCCTCGCAATCTTATCTGTTATCAAGGCTGGATTTTTGGTAACAGCTCGAGGAGGAAGCGGGATTGTACTAGGTCGTCTGCCTACTGGAAGTAAGTGTGCCCACTTTCATTAAAAGAAATAAGTCTTTCTTCTCCACACTATTACCTAATAACATTTCATGTGGGGTGCAGAAAGGATTTTGAAAAGTTATGGGCCATATTAGATTATTTTAAAAAGTAATGGGCCATGGAAGGAGAGGGAAGATTCTTGTTTGTTTACAGAAACCCACCAATTCTTGTGTAAAGAAAGTGAGGAGCCCTGACCTGGATAGCCCAGGCAAGGCCGATCTCATCAGATCTCAGAAGCTAAGACTCTGGCAAGTACTTGGATGGGAGACCACCTTGGAATACCAGCAGTTGGGAAGCGGGGGCAGGCTTTATTCAGCCATCTCTCTGAATATTCTCCAAATAGGGTTGCCAAGTCTGAAGTGGTGCTGGAGCGGAGGACTCCAGCGCCGCTCCGGGAGTGCGCGTAAAGCGCACACACGCCACAACCACGTGACCCGGAAGTGACACGACCACGCCGGGCACGCTGGGGCATGGCTACGACCATCTGAGGGAAAACCATAGAGTTTTTCCTCGGATGACCATGGCCCCGCCCCCAGCGTGCCCGGCGTGGTCGTGTCACTTCTGGGTGACGTGCACGTCGCATGGTTTGGGGGTGGGGTTCCCCCTGGGGCCCGATCCGCTGGTGGCGGGGAATGGGCCTCTGGGGCGGGGGTTTCCCCGCCCCCCAGGCTGGACTTGGCAAGCCTATCTCCAGGTCTCCAGTAGGGGTCAGTCACCAGAGGTTGCCGTGACTTCCAGGTGTACACGCGCACACACATGCATATATTAAAAAAAATACCCAAAAAAGTGAGAAGACATGTATTTTTAAATAAGATAAGGTAATGTCATCTGACATCAGTGCACTCAGGTCCTTGAAGAACATTTCTTCCAGCCAGGCTCTTTATTTTAGTAGCTGAGCCTGGCAAAAAGAACAGTGTTTATATATGTACATAAGTGCCATCAAGTTGCAACCTACAAATGGCAACCCCAGCAAGGGGCTTTCAAGGCAAGTTAGAAACAGGGGGTTGCCATTGCCTTCCTCTGCAGAAGTAATAGTAGTAGTAGTGTTCTTGGATGGTCTCCCATCCAAGTACTGAGCAATCTTAGCTTCCGAGATCTGATGACATCAGGCTGTAACATGCTACCTTCCCTCCCTGGGCAATATTTACAAACCCTCAAATTGCCCCTGCTTTCTTAACATATGAATATCAGGGCATGTGTAAACATTTAAGGGTTCCCCTATTTATTGTTGTCTGTGTTCCTAATTGTCTTTTTGGGGTACCAGTCATCTTCATGTGCCTGCTCTGCAAGTGAGAATTTTAATTCCCTATAAAACAGGGATGCTTTATCCTCTGGGTCTGACATTTGGCAGGGAAAATTGTTTGAGTCAGGATGTGCTGCCATAAGGTTTCATCCCATATGGAAGAGAGGGGAAAGGGATAAAGGAAGGACGAATTCCCGATTGAAATGGGGGGAAAAAAACAAATTGAGTAATTGAAACTTATAATATTAACCAATTTAATGAAATGAGATCAAGTTTTTCAAAAAGAAAACAAAATTGTGCTCATACCTATTAGCTGAATTGGACAGAAGAAAATGCAAAAGCATTCTGTTTAGTTTCAGTTGTAAGACTACACCATGGAACTTGGCAGTGTCAGAGTTCTTATTTAAAAATTGTGTCGGTAAGAACAATAGTGAATTAGTTTCAATGCAGAACTGAATGCCATTTGCTGTGTTCTAGTGCTATTAACATTTTGATACCTGTGAATGCTTTTTTGGTTATTCGGTGTCAAGCTGTCATCTTCTGCCTCCCATGCTTCTGGAAAGCGATGGAACTCACTGAAAACAATATGCTGACACTGAGATGGAATTGTGTTACTGATGCAGCTACTTGCCTTAGATGTGTGCATTGCTGGCAGACACTGTTGTCTTGTTTCCTTAACTCTGAGGAATAGCTACAAATGAATGTTTTCTTTGTCTTGAGTCTCTACTTATCCAGAAAGTATTACAGTGTGATTGCATAAAATGGATTAGGAGTTCTGTGCTATAAAACAGCTCATTATAAACTGTTATGAAACTTTTCTGATTAAATAATGAAACCATTTTGGTAAGCAAGGGTCTTCTGTTCAGTTAGTTCTCTTCCCTAAAGATTTACCAATTTCAGGAAGTTTTGAATGGTGTACATACTTTAAAAGGAAAAATCTTTTCCAGGGTATTAGCAAAGAATCATAGTGTTCTCAAAACTGATATGGATATGTTTATGAAGTATAACAGATCAAGCATGATCTAAATTTGACGTTTGTAGCATTTCCCCCCCTCCCCTTCTGTTGAAGAACCCACAAACAGTATCACAGCCATAGACTTGCAGATGTTCGTGGATGGGAGTCTGATTGCTTTCTTGGGGGATGCCAAAGGAGTTTATGCTTGGGTCAGATTTGCAGGTGATAGTTTCTGACTTTATTTTCTTTTCTTTTTTTGTATATAAACTCTCCTAAAAAGGAGAGAATTTTATTGCTTTTCATATCAGAAAGGAGGAAGGGTATATAGAGGGATAAAGAAAAGGTCGAGTGATACTTTCATTAGTATATTAAACTGTTAGTAATAGTATAAAAAAATCTTCTTTGGCTTCATTGTGTTGTCAATCGTCTTTCATCTTCTTAGTTATAAACAGTTATTAGTAAAAGTTAGTAGTGTCCCACTATATCGCTGTTAGTAAAAAAGAAAAAAACCTTTTCAATCGCCTTGTGAACTGGCTCTTCTATCCTCGGGCTGGTTTCTCCTCCGATAAAAAAAACAACAGGAAGGGTCCTCCTCCTCCTTCTCTTCTCCAACTTTTTAACTTCTCTTCCGGGTCTTCGCTTGCCGCTCACAGCCTGCAACTGCCGCTTTTCAACACGCCTTTCCGATAAAGTCCCAAGCTCTTAGAACGATTTTTTCTCTTTTTATATCTTTCGACTTTAAAATAAACGCTGTCGTTCTTGTAGCTGGATCCCTTATCCACACCTCCGCTTTAATGGCATTTTTCTCATTCATCGCAGCTCAAAGCCTTTCAACAGGTTTCCCAGAAGAGGCTATCGCTCAAACCGGAAGCTCCTCCCTTCTTGTTGCACAGTTCTTTTTCCAGCTCCAACATCTTATTTATTTTGTTTACATTAAACAAAGTTCGCAAAGCGCAGTTAGAAGATAAAACTTCATAACTTCTTTTCAAACAGTCCATCGCCAAGTAACATCACTCTTTTCAACTTTCCTTCTCCCCCCCCTTTTCTCCTTTAAAATCTCTTTTTAAATGGGAGCACAGGGAATCCCTCCTCCTCTTTCGCTAGGAGGGGGGGAGAAACGCGCTTAGCTTCTTTTCATCTTAGCGATCGACAAAAACAAATCTTCATGACTTTCCATCAACAGGTGACACCACTCTCCTCGGCTTTCGTTCTCCCCCCCCTTTTCTCATTTAAAGTCTCTTTTTAAACGGGAGTTCGGGAATCCCTCCTCCTCTTTCGCTTGGGGGGGGGGTAGAAACACGCTTTGCATCAGTTCATTATACCGATTGGCAACTTACAATTTCAGCCGTTCCTTTTCATTTCATTCGCATTTTCACTTCATCACTCAGGTGGCGTCTGGCAGCTCCGCTAAGCCCCGTGCGGGGCCGCGAACACGGTGAGGTTCATTGGGGCATGAGGGGAGCCTCAATTTCCAACCTTCCGGTCGAGAAAGAGGCTTTTCCCCTCGCGCGCCCCGAGTCGGAGCCCCCCTGGGGCTTGTCCGGGTCTCCGCTTGCGCGGATTCCCCCCTCGACCGCGGGCGGGTGAAGATGCCCTCGGAAGCGCCCCAAGGTTGCGTCCGCCATTCGGGAAGCCAAACCGGAAGCAGTTTCTGACTTTATTTTCAATACCCTATGTAGTATGTATCTTTTTTGGCATGCCTAATTTGAATTAGATAAACTATTGCTATAAATTTTCCAGTGTTCACTTATGGAAATGTTAAGATATCTTAACTGAGATTTAGCATGATCTTCAAGTGCCTACTCGTCTCCCCCACTTGGGGAACATAGTGTGCAAAATGACCTGGCTCATTTGCGATGTGGTGAGCGCCTCTTTCCATGTGGCATGAGTAAATGGGTGATTTCTCACTAGAGCTGCCTCGCAGCACAGCCGCCGTTTACCCCGACACAAACATGTAAATTTCACACCCAAAGCTCCGGGGCTGCATTTTGACTCGGGGCTTCGTCCGATTTCCTCCGCAGTTTCGTGATCCTGGTTTTTGAGGACCATGAAACTGCGGAGGAAATCGGGTGAAGCCCCGAGTCAAAATGCAGCCCCGCAGCCTCAGGTGTGAAATGTTTGTGTTGGGGCAAACGGCGCTGGTCTGCGAGGCAGCTCTAGTGAGAAATCGCCCAATGACTTCTAAACGATGGTACATTGTCAAGATGTGTTTCTGTTCATGTTGTCCAGGCTGGTCTGCTCCTTCTGCAATAGGAATAGCTGGCCTTGGCGGTGGGTTTGAAATTGGAATCGAGGTAAGCATTTTCTATATAATAAATATACATCATTCTTTTTACATGCATGCACCTTCTGTTCTATACCTGACAATGCCGCAAAACACTTTCTAGTTGTTGCCTGACCTAGAACCTTAGAACAAGCTCTATAGCTGTATATATTGTATGCTAATTTAGTAAGAGTTTATGGCTGAGCACTAGCCGTGCTATCCTGTGTCTTCCAAGTGTTTCTTTCATGATAGACATTTAAATTGCTTAGATCCAGTCGGGGGTAGGGGTAGTCTACTTCAGCCACAATAAGTCTTGTAGCAGTTTAAAGACAAACACATTTATTGTGGGATGAGCTCCTTCACAAGACTCGTTTTTAACAGTCGGTAGTTTAGTTTTGTAAACTAATTTACAAAATCTCAAGTTCAGCAGTCATGCTTTCCGTAAGAATTACTCCCAAAGAACGAATCAAGGGGGGACTGTGTTTCCTCAGAATACAGTAGGGGTAGTCTACTTCAGCCAAAATAAGTCTTGTAGCAGTTTAAAGACAAACACATTTATTGTGGGATGAGCTCCTTCACAAGACTTGTTTTTAATAGTCGGTAGTTTAGTTTTGTAAACTAATTTACAAAATCTCAAGTTCAGCAGTCATGCTTTCCGTAAGAATTACTCCCAAGGAACGAATCAAGGGGGAGACCGTGTTTCCTCAGAATACAGATGGCAAGGAGGTGACTGGCATGGCTGCAGAGTCTCTAGCACCATCAGTGGGGAGGAGGGGACCATCTTGTAATGCTGAGCATTCATGTAAGCACCTGCTAACTGACCCCTAGCCAGATAAGTGTCAGACCTTACCCTAAGTCTAGCTGGTTAAATCAAGGAACCAACTGCTTCCCATTACAACCTGATGTTTTGTCCTCTGGGCCCAATTGGGGGGAGGAGGTTACTAGGCCACAGATCAGCCAAGACCGAAGCTTCTCTAAGTGCATACAGATGAAGAGTCAAGAGACCATAACCCTGCCAGTGCTGTGTAGTAGACATATTTCAGGGGGGGAAGTTCACCTTGATGATCTTAAACAGTGATTGTTTTATGAATGTGATATGTATGTGCGTTTTTCCTGTCACTGTCAAAGATATCTTTTTGCTGTTTTATGCTGAACGAGTTAAGCCTTAAAAGGCATGGCAGATCACTTGCTATTTCCCCTTTTGGGCCATGCTCAAAGCCTGTTCCTCTGGATTTTTTTGTGGTGGGATGTAATCAAGTGGAACAGGAGAGAGGAGGTAGCTCTTTCCTTCCTGGTTTTAGGATGCTAGTTTACTGAACTCTTTATTTATATTCCGCTCTTCTTTATGGGAATCCAAAGCAACTAGCAATACATGGAGAGAAAAGGCAAACTAAACAAAAGGAGGGACTGCTTCCAATAGTGGAGTGGGCCTTCTCTCTCCGCCAGCTGATAATCCGCCCAGCTCTAGGCCCACCCATCAGGCTTAGAAGTAGGGTTGCCAGCTTCCAGGTAGCACCTGGAGATCTCCTGCTATTACAGTTGATCTCCAGGCAACCAAGATCAGTTCCCATGGAGAAAATGGCTGCTGGGGGGGGATTCCATGGTTTTATACCCTGCTGAGCTCCCTCCCTTCCCTAAACCCCACCCTCTCCAGGCTCCACCCCCAAAATATCCAGGTATTTCCCAACGCAGAGCTGGCAACCCTTTTAAGAGCCCTTCACCTTGTGCCTCTGGGTACACCCAAGGGCTTACATACTTATGTGCAGAGAGAGATGTTATTCAGCTGCTGTCAACTAGGAGGATCTTCTCCAATTCCTCCCCTGCCAGAAACTGTTAAGTTTCAGACACCTGAGCTCCTACGGCTTTAAATGTTTTCAGTCTGTGGGTCTAGAATTATGTTTACTTTGCAGTTACATAAGACCAAAACAATAGATGTGTAGCCATTTAGTAGCAGGCCCGTAGCCAGAAAAATATCTGGCAGAGGGGCAAACACCAGGAGCGGGGAGCCTAATTAGATCAATACTAATTAGATTACCAACAGTGTGGAGGAGGCAGGCAGGCAGGGCAGCAGGCGAGCTCTCCTCCCCCTCTTTGTCCCACAGCCTATGCAGCCTCACCCATCCCAGGTTCCCAACACAGCCGGTGCCTGCAGCAAGAACGATCAAACTGAACCAGCTTGCCAGCGCCCTTATTTACCCAGCAAGACTGCCCCAGAGGCCTGTTTAGTAGTAATACTGTGTTTCTTTCTTAGCTTATCTTCTACCGAAAGATACAGATAACAGCTGTTCTTTGAAATGTTTTCTATGCTATTCTGCTGGTTGGCAGATTAAATAATTTGGATATCTGTGTTCTTTCTTTCCGGAATATATTAAAGTTTAAGGGGTCCCCCCTCCTTTTGTTCCTTCTTCAGGTATCAGACCTTGTAATAATACTGAATCATGAAAGAGCTGTTGAAGCGTTTGCTAAAGGTGGCAATCTTACCCTGGGAGGAAACTTTACAGTGGCAATTGGGCCTTTGGGGAGGTAAAAAGATGACTTCTTTCCAATTTAGCATACATCTTCCTTCTTGGAAGGCAGTGACACTAAGGACCAAATAATACCGGGGGTGGGGGTGGTAGCAGTTTCTTTTTCTTTCCCCATACCAGCCTTCAAAGCAGCCCGGGGGGTGGGGGGGGGCACACAATTTCCAATTAGGGAAACAGCTTGGGGTGGAGAGAGAACTTCTCTTTTCTGCAACATCACTATCTTGCTTCCCCACCCAATTTATTTTTGTTCTAAGGGAGTTCCAATTGTGGTACTAGAGTCCTCTCTAGTTTGAGCATAAGAAACAGTAGTAGTACTAGTAAATATCTTGCTATTAAGAACATAAGAAGAGCCATGCTGAATCAGACCAGTGGATCTAGTCCAGCATCCTTTCTCACACAGTAGCCAACCAGTTCCTCTGGAGGGCCAACAAGAAGACATAGAGACCAAGGCCTTCCCTTTGGATATTCTATACTTGTGGCCATCTTGAGGATATGGGGAAATGGTAATAGGTGCCACCACAAAATGGCTGCCTGGGGAAGGGGAATGGCCCATCACAGAGTGTTGGGAGATTCCAGTCCAAGTGTCCTCCTATGATAGGGGCAGCTAGGTTTTGGGAATGAACTCTTCCTGTAGACCCGAAGGGACTACTTTGGTCTCCTTCAGAAGTGCTTCCTACTTCAGTGAGGTGGAGGAAAATCAGAGTTGGTCCTTCGTTTGGAGGAAGAAATAAGTGGCCCAGGCAACAGAAAACACATCAACAAGCTCTGTGGTGTTGATAGGTTCTGAACTGAGGGTTAGTGGTACAGCTGCTTACGTGAGCTCCACTGCCAATTCACTCTGCTTGGAACCTGGAGTGACTTTCTGCAAGAAGAACGGTTCTAGACATTTGTTTAAATATGTAGTTTAAAAAGAATGTGCAGCACAATTTAGACATATACAAATGATCAAGAGGTAACTGACAACTGATCACAATTCTCCTACCCCCAGGAATCTAGAAGGTGATGTAGCCTTGAGAAGCTCTGCTGCAGTCTATACTTACTGCAAATCTCGAGGGTTATTTGCAGGCGTGTCTTTAGAAGGAAGCTGTTTGATTGAAAGGAAGGAAACGAACAGAAAGTAAGTTGTAAGCAAAGTATTAGTTTAAACTTTTAATTCCTGTGATGGGGATATGTTAAAGAAGTCCTTCTCATTTTAAAGTTTGATCTGGAATATGCTGCCTGTAGTTGGAGAAGGTTCTTAGGTCTATCCAGTAACCTGTTCAGTGTTATAGTCACACGGTGCAGTTAACCCTAGTGCTAAGTGTCTCCTTTTCCGGTACATAGAGGGTTGCATCCTGCCAAATACGTCTGCTGTCAACAGAGTGGAACTTACCTTCTCTCTCTTGCTGCACCCCAAAATGCCCCCAGAAATGCTGCGTCTGGTGGCCACAGGGACCCCAAGGAACACCACAATGGAGGCGTTGGAGGTTCACCATGGAGGGCGAGAAGTAAAAATTATCCCTCCCCTTCTGTTAGCAGACACTTTCCACTGGGTTCAGCCCATTTGCCATGATCTAAATCTGTTGGACTTCAGCAGAACCAAGGACTTGAATCCACTGATGATTTCCCATTCCTTTTCTCCCCAAGTGCAGCCCCCCAACCCCAGCATCTACTTCTCAGGGTCATAAAAGGTACTGGAAAAAAGAGGATGCAAAGAAGTCTGTATCTGCGTTTGTTGTCTGCCTGTTGAGTGTTTAACAAATAGATGACATAAATCTGAATTTCACGTGTGTTTCTTTAAAAAAAAGAAGCAATAAATAAATAGTCACATGATCTAACTGGTATCCTAATATTAATTCATATATACTGAGTAGTTATGTTCCTTGGTTAGAAATCATTCATCAAATGTATAGTCTTATGAAAAAATACAGAAATGAGATGATGCTTTCCTTGATCAGTTATGTGTTTGGTTAACCTTTCCCACCCCCCATTTTTGAACTAGATTCTACGGTATGGACATCCGTGCAAGTGCCATTCTGTTTGGTGATCTATCACCTCCTGTTCAGGCACAAGACCTTTATGATATTTTGGAGTCTTTCACTCTGCAGTATGAAACTCTGGAAGGGAGAAACTGTGGATGGACCCCAGCAGTAAAGGAACCAAGAAAGGTGGGCACTTGGATTACTTGGACCCAGAGAATGTGTTCCACACATACTTCAGTCCAGCTGTAGTTGTTGCTTCCTCTGCTGCTAGCACTTCAGTTTTTTCAGGGGCTCACGGAAAGCCATTGTTTGTGCATGAGGAGAAGCGGCAAAGGAAGGAAATTATGCTGCAGCCAGAGCAAATAGCCTGTGGAATATGTTCTCGGGATCCCAGCCAATGGGCTGGATCCAACCAGTTCTTCCACCGATGAAAAAGGGAGGGAGGAGTTCCCCTTGACCTCTCAAAGGCTATGACTGGGAGTATGGATAGATCAGAGCCGAGACTGAGTGAAAAGACTGCCTGGATCCAACCCATATACTGGAGCATAATGGCTGCAGTCGAAATGGGCAGAAGCTTCCGAAAAGATCACCACCAGGAAAGAGAGCTGTGCTTTTTGCTGCGTGGTGAGACTAAGCACCAGGGGAAAGGATGTATGTAGGCCGTTGAGATGGTGACAAGTATATTATATATAAATTTTAAAAATAGAAGCCTTTGAGTACGGCAGGAAGACCTAAGTTGTGTAATGGGGTCCAGTAGTGCCATAACATTGGGCCGATATATTCTGTTAATTAGAATGTATCACAGTGGCATAGCTGTTCTGAGAGCTGCAATGCTCTTATGTTTAGTTCGATAATGAGTGTCAGTGGTAGGATTTGTTATCTAGTTACCAACTTAAACAGGAAGAATATGTGATACTGTTGATGCACTTAGGCAGGATAGCCTTGCACTATTGAGCCAGAGCAGCTTTGACGTCCATTATGAAACTAATCAACTACTGCTCTGGTTGCCAGGTCACCAACCACTAGGCATTTATATGCATAACACTTTGTGCATCTTAATGAAACATAACCTTGTGACTGGAATTACATGAAGTGAAGGGCTCTGTTCCACTGTTGTAATTGCAGTCATTTTAGATAACTCCTAAGATAAACATGAACTTTTTAAAATATCCCATGAATAATTCTAACACCCACATGAAGTACTAGGGGATGTAGCAGAACTAGCATCTTAAGGCAGCTTAGGCATCCCATCTTGTATTAAAGGGTATATGTGCAATTTCTTCTCAGGAAGATCAATTATACCAGGAAGCCGAACAGTACAATCTTAAAGAGAGTTAGACTTCAATGTAGATAGAAGAGTATAACTCTTAGGACTGTACTGTTGGGCTCCGCATACAGCTTTCTGTGTAATTAACTGCTTTAAGCCTCCTTGATGTTAGTTTCTTTATTTGCTTCTACTGTGAAAAATATGAAAGTATTCTGGGCAAATATGATTTAGGACTGACAAAAACTTGGTCAGTGCCATAGCCCCGTGGAGCGAAACCTCAAGGAAATGGCTCCTC
>NW_015175399.1:205145-213551 GCF_001447785.1 Gekko japonicus | reverse complement strand
GAGATCAGAGGTCTCCTACAGGGGAAAGGAATTTAGAAAATCGCTCCCCTCGAAATTCTAGGCAGGAGTCAAGCCATAATGATGGTTAACATAGCATGTTTGAACAGTTGACTGATAATTGGAAGACAATTCTCCAAATTAATAGGGAGAAAACTCATAGGTTTGGAGGCATTAAAAAGCATTGGGCAATTTCTTGTTAGTTGCACTTTTAATTTCAACTTTAATCACTTTAATTGCTGCAGCTAGAACCCCAAACTTTCCCCAACAACTCCATGTGGATTGGGATTGACTTTGATTTGACAATGCCTTCAGTTTCTCTGTTTAAAAATAGCTGAATGTTAATACTTCTGTGTAGTAAATTCTGTGTGAATTGTGACGTTGGTGTATGAAAGTTATTGGGTTAATGGCTTTGGATTTGGTTGTACTGTGTACTAAGGATGAACACATTGTTGCATTTCTTCCCCTCTTACCATCCCCTTGTTGTAGACTAATGAGCACTCCTCAAAACCACATTCACACAGGGCTTCTGAAAACTCCACGCCAGAAGGTATTGTATAAGTAGTTACGCGTTCTCTGTGTGCGTCTGTACAATTTTATTTGTTTTCAGTTCTGTCTTCTTATATTACTTGGTAACTTTATTGTAACAGTTAGTTAAAGTTCCTTGTAAGCCAGTTTGGTGTAGTGGTTAAGTGTGCGGACTCTAATCTGGGAGAACCAGTTTTGATTCCCCACTCCTCCACTTGCACCTGCTGATGTGACCTTGGGTCAGTCACAAGCTCTGGCACAGCTGTCCTTGAAAAAGAGCAGTTTTTGTCAGAGTTCTCTCAGCCCCACCCACCTCACAGGGTGTCTGTTGTGGGGAGGGGAAGGGAAAGGAGTTTGTGAGCCGCTCTGAGACTCCAAGTGAAGGGTGGGATATAAATCCAATCTCTTCTTCTTCTTCTCTTCTTCTTAGTATTTATATATTTTCCCCAGGGTATACTGTAGATGCACTATATATATGCATTACGATAAATAGGCATCTCAGTATACCTACAGTATGCAGCATGTTTTTGTGGCCATTCCAGCTTCTCTGTTTACTTCAGTGAAGGGTGGGACAGGGAGAGCACAGCTCCATGTACATAAAATTTAAGTATACCACATATACATATATGTAAAACTACCTCTCTCCATTAATGCAAATATGGTAGGCCAGACAAGATGAAGCAATTGAAAATGCCCCCGATTGCTTTCATCATTATGCTCAACCTCTTACAAAGGCAGACTACTAAAATGGAGCTCTTTCTTGTAATACTTTTGTGTCCTTTTCCTCGTGGTATTACTTTGGTCTCTCTTGCCCCGCTTTTTTTTTTTTTTAACTAGAGGTTCTGAGAGAACCAATATAGCTTCACAATATCAAAGGGAGATAAATTAATAAAACATGTTTTGGATTTTTTGACAGCTGTAAGAGCACCAAACAAACTTTATCCTGAACTTCCCAGTTACTCTGAGCTTCCCAGTTACTCTGCCACAGTGGGTGAGTGCTTACAGCATTATTGTTTTAGGCAAGTCCAAACACGGTTTAATTCAAGAAATTGTTTGTAAGTGATTATTCTATTTGCAATCCAAATTGTGCCACTATTCCATGCATAGATCTTGACCTGGACAATTCACACACACTTTTATCACTTATTTGGTGAAAATTTAAGGAAGAAATTAGCTTGTTTTTTTTAATTCATTGTAACAATGTTGAATCAAACATATCTTGACGTGTCTTGATTGAGTCAATTTACCTCATATTGGGTCTTCCTCTTTTTCTGCTGCCTTCAGCTATTCTCTCTCTCTCTTTTTTTTTTTGGCCCCCCTCAGGGGAATTTTTATATATTTGCATTTTCTACACACTACAATTATGGGATGGGGGAAGGGATACTAATACCCTAACACTAATACTATGGGTGATGGGTATAGGAAATCTAATACATAAATCTACTGGATAGGGGAAGGAGTACTACAGTTCTAATCTATTCCATCTACTGGATTTGGGGAATGGGTAAAGACTAAGACATGTCACGATCTGAGAAGTTATAGAAATATTGTTTTTAACCTAATATAACACGTTATGTTAAGATTTGATTCAATTATTAATACATATTTAGTAGCTTAACACAATTTCTGCCTTTAATACTATTGCCTTAGTTCTAGAGTGTTTTCTTCCTGCGTTTCTTTGTTTTCTGGAGTTTCGGAGCGGCCGCTCCTTTCTGCGATTCAGATGATTCTGATGACATGGAAGTTTGGCTTGTTGAATCCTGTGAGTAGGATTCATCTTCTTCTTCTTCTTCCTCCCCATCCTAGGGATGTCTTTCAAAAATTTTACTTCTTCATTCTTGATTTTTAAGGATTTTCCCATTGTTGACTTTAACACTAGTTCTCTGGTAGATCGTTTCATGAATTTCAGATAGATTTCCACAGGTAATTTATTTTTCTTTATAAAATCCGGATAAGTCCTATAGGGCCACATCCATCTCTTTTATTAAATCTTCTTGCTTGTAATCCATTAATGGGGCCAAGGCAGCCGCCAAGAATTCTTTTAAGTCCTCATTTTTCTGTTCGGGGATCCCATGAAAACGTAGAACATACATGGATCTATCCAGCTGAAGCTGTGTTATTTGCATTTTATCAGCGGATCTTTCCTTCTCTGCTTCATCCACTCTTTTATTAATACTCTCAGTCTTTTTTTCCATCTTTTTCAACATTTTCTCAGTTGCTGAGGTTCTTTTATCCATTTGATTCAGCTGTTTTGGGACATTATCAAGCTTAGTGTTGAGATTAGTCATCTGCTCCATTAGGGGGCGCAGTGCATTTGCTAGCAGTGCGGAGAAATCTGTAGTTACTTCCTGGTTCTGGGAAGGAGTCATTGGTATGTTATTTCCGGTCACCAGTTTTTTATCCGGCTCTCTCTGTCCTCTCCCAGCCATAATATCAACAAGAAGTAAGTTTTCCAAAACAAGGCAAAAGTTATACGATTTAGTCCCCCTTTGTATACTTTAGCAGTTTTTGCATTCGTTTAACTGCTTATGTGCTTATTTTAGCTCAAAGTCTTTTATTTCCAATTTAAAACTGTTTTTAAAGTTTGCTCAAAGAAAAAAGGGGGGGGCGTTTGAATTCCTCTCCCCAACGCTTCAAACTTAGGCACTTCCAATTACTACCAAGGTTCAGTTTGCTTTTTTCACTTGAGCTTTGCTTAGCTCACGATTTGGAGCCTTGGAGATCTTTTGGAAGCATTTTTAGAAGTTTGATCGTGGTCGCTTGCTCTGGCAGTCGTCTCTGGGTGCCATGTTGGCTCCACGGCGACGGTACCTTTTGGGGAAGAAGGTGAGCCTCAATTCCTTGGCTGTCGCCTTGGAAGAGGCTCTCCTCAGCTCCCCAGGCTGGGGGTCTCCTACAAAGACCCCGGGGAGGTCCTGGACGAACTCGGACCCCTCCCGTCAGCCGGGTCTCAGCGCGTCTCCATCAGAGCGAGACGGGACGCGTCTGAGCAGCGAAACGCTTAGACCGGAAGTCCGCCTTCAGCTCTTCCTAGCATTACTGCCTTTTCCAGTCACTCTTGTCTTCTGACAGCCTCAGTTTAGTCATTTTAGCTTCTAGGGAGAGTTCAGGCTTGATTTGATGTAGAACACACTTATTTGTCTTTTTGGTGGTCCTCAGTATTCATAAAACTCTCCTCCAACACCACATTTGAAAGGAATCTACTTTCCTCCTGGCAGTAGCATGATGAAATTAACTTGGGGAGAAAGTTTCAATTGTTCATAATTCAAGAGTGTTTTCAGATCCTGGATATGGATTTTCTAAGGCTTGCAGTGCACCACCTCACAACTACTGCCAACAAAATAAGAACATAAGAGAAGCCAATGTTGGATCAGGCCAATGGCCCATCTAGTCCAACACTCTGTCACACAGTGGCCAAAAATCCCAGGTGCCATCAGGAGGTCCAGCAGTGGGGCCAGGACCCTAGAAGCCCTCCCACTGTTGCCCCCCCAACCACCAAGTTTTTTCATCCTTTCCTTTTTCCTTTTCATCCTTTCCATCCTTTCCCTTTTCTTGTCACTCCCCACCTGACATTTAAGGTAGGATGGGAAAGAACAGGCTCAAGTTGCATCACTGTGATGTGCAATGAACATCTGCTGACAGTGTCATCCTCTCAGGAAGTCCACCTGGTATCTACCAGGAGTTGGGGTTTCTCCAGTGTTGCTCCTCAGTTATGAAATGACTTGCTGAAGCAGAGCACCACCACCTGCCATCTCTGCTGGCCTTTAATAATGTCTGTAAGATCTCCCTGTTCCAGTAAATATTTGTGTTAGTATTCAATCAAATGTATTTCTAGAGGTTTTTCTGTGTTCCCTGGCATTCAGCATAATGTTGCAGTGTTTCGTCTTGGGGGGGGGGGATGGGCAGAGCTCTTAAGGGTTACTTTTTTATTCCAAAATATTGTGTTTAACGTTTTTGGTTGTTTGCTGCTTTGAGCCTTTGCAAACAACAGGCTAGAAACAGTTTAAATAAAATCTTTTGGTCCTTTCTAAAATTGTATCCTGAAGCTCCAAGGTCTTGTCTTGCTGATGCTTCTTCCTCCCCTCACTCTGGTGTATCTCTCTCAATCTGGCTGGCTGTCATGCAACAGGCTCTTTGGTGAAGAATGTCCTCGAAAGCTCCTCTAAGTGGTGCAGGAAGAAAACAGCCCCACAGCTCATCTGCTGTCTCTGATAACAAGTGGCTGCAGCAACTATGCTTTTCAAATGTTACTGGTATTTATCTTATTTATTTCATTAGGCTTTTATACCACCCTCCTCACAAGCAGGCTCAGGGTGGTGCACAACCAATTCATATAAATACATATAAAATACATTTCAACAGTCTAAAATATAATATCATAAAACCCAAAATCATGTGGTGCCGTAATACAATTTATGTCTCCCAGTTTGCTTCAGTAATTGGGGGGGGCGTGTAGTTGGTGCAGAGCTCTAGTATGACTGTCTGGCTTTCAAGGCCCCAGTTCCTTCAGAGCTCCTAAAACAATAGTGTAATGTATCCAGTCCAGACTGCGTGGCCGGCTTGGGCTCCACGTGGTCAGACCCAAACGTCGAGCTTTGCTCCAAGAGACAATGGACTACGCGGATCCTAGCCCACTTCAATTAGGGGGCTAGGTTCCCGGCCGAAAGCCTATGGGACTCTTGGCCACTGTAAATAACCTATTAGGTAGTAGGGGTGTGTTTTGGGTGGCGGTTTCTCGGGGGATATAAGCCGGCCTGCGAGCCGGCCCATGTCATCTTGTTCCTGATCGAATAAAGTACGCTTTGCTGAAATCACTCTCCATCTGCGTACTTTTCACTGGCGACAAGGATGGGATTCATCTCCCTCGGAACAGAGACCATGTCCCGGATATCGCCGTGAGTCGCCACGCCGAACTCGCCACCGCTGCCGGCATCGAGCGTCTTCGAGAAGCGCCACTCACTGCACCGATCCCAAGCTCTGAGCATCGTACTGCTGACCCTGAGAGCAGCTCCGCACCGCTCCGTCTCTCCGCAACGCCAAGCATTGTCCTGCTGACCCTGAGAGCAGCAGTGCTCCCTGCATCGCTCCAGCCGCCACTGCCACCACTCCCGAGCTACTCACACCACATGGCCGCAGCTCGATGGCTACCTCCCAGGAAAACATTGCTGCTTTCGACATCTCCCAACCCGCACAATAGGAGACCTGGCTCGAGATCCTGGAGAACTACTTTGACTGCCACGATATCGTAGACCCGGGGAAGAAAAAGGCCCATCTGCTCCAGTCCTGTGGCATAGACACCGTCTTGCTGCTAAAGGACCTCATCGCGCCGAAGCAGACCAAGGACGAGTCCTATGGGGAGCTGGTGAAAGCGCTGACCAACCACCTTTTGCCAAAGCCCACCAAGTTTGCTGAGTGTGTGGACTTTTTTGTGCGAGTCCAGGGGCCAGATGAGCCGGCCTTCAAGTTCTTGGCCGACTCCGGCGGGCGGCCACCCAGTGTTCCTTCCTCCACCTGGAGGACACCTTGCTGAACCAGTTCCTATTGGGCCTACGGGAACCCAAACTCCGATGGAGACTGGTTAGCCAGGACGACCTGACCCTGGAAAAGGTGCTCAGGGACTCCATGGCATACGAGAAGGCGCATCAAGACCGCCGCGGGCGGGCGGTCCACCGCACACAAGCAACGCTTGAGTCGGACGAATCCGAGAACGGGGACAAAGTGCACCAGGTCCGTCGTCGGTCATCTCAACCGTCTACCAAATCGGGCAAAGCTTTCGCACCAGCCTCTGCCCCATGCGCCAGCTGCGGAGAGGGCCACAAGCGCCAGTCGTGCCATTTCCGAAACGCGGTCTGCCGGACCTGCAACAAATCAGGGCACATCTTCCAGGTTTGCAGCTCCAAGGGACAACGGCCGAAGCCGTCCACCCACCAGACCACGCCGGAGCTGCCCAGTGACTTCCACACCCTATCGGCCCACTTCCCGCAACACCAGTTCTGTAACTTGTCCCCTGATGGCCCCAACAAGATGGATGTCACGGTTCTTATAGAGGGATCCCCCTGCAGCATGGAGATCGACACAGGGTCAACCTACTCCATTATCTCCGTGGATATGCTCCGCCTGCTGTGTCTGAAAGGGGGCCCGCCACTTCAGAAGTCACGGGGTTTCCGGATAAGGGACTTCAATAAGAACCCCGTGGCAGTGCTGGGCTGGGGCAAGTTCCGGGTACAGTTCCAAGACTTTAACAGCACCCTTGACCTGTTGGTGGTGAATAGGCCCCTCTCCAGCCTGCTGGGACTCTCTTGGTTCGAGGGCCTGGAACTGTCTCTGAATGGAATCCACCGGGTCGGTTCACAGGATTTTGGCGCGGTGTGTGCAGAATTCCCTCGTATTTTCTATGGCACCCTGGGATGCTTCTCTGGGCCCCCCATCTCCCTGGATCTCGACCCAGCGGTGTGGCCAATTCGCTTCAAGGCCCAGCTGCCACCACTAGCAATGAAGCCTAAAATCGAGGCTGAGCTAGATCTCTTAGTGGAACAAGGGGTTCTGGAACCGGTCACGTCGGCACGATGAGAGACCCCCATAGTCACCCCAGTGAAGCCCAACGGGGACGTGCGCATTTGTGCGGATTATAAATGCACGCTAAACAAGGCTCTGCAGGCGCACGCTTATCCAGTACCAGTGGTGAGCCACGTGTTGGCGTCTTTGGTGGGGGCCTGGGATTTTGGCAAGTTGGACTTGGCACAGGCATTATCAACAACTGTCAGTTGTTTATTATGGTACTGGAAGTTATGAATGAAGCCATCAGAAAAGAGATTAAAATAACTGGTTTACTTTAGAAGATAAGGGGCTTTTAAAAATCGAGGGCCATGATTTACTGCTAGGATGGAATGCTTTTTTGTGGTATAAAAAAGCAGGCCCTCAAAAATATTTTAAACAGCATTAGCTGAGAGCAGCATTATTAAAGGTTTGGGACCCTATACATAAAAACTTTTATACTAAAAGATCAAGACTGATTATACCTTTAGAGGCATTTACCTTACCTAATGTATATGTGGGAGAAGAATTGTTAAGATACCGGGACATTTTGGATAAAAAAGACAATCTGAAATTACCAGAACAATTATCCTGGTGGAAGAAAGCACAACTGGAATTGATATATTTGAAGGATAAGAAACTAGGTTTTAATAATAAAATAACTAAACTGGAAGAAACTGTTTTAACAGCAGAAAACAAAGTGATAAAGAAAATATATAAGATTTTATTGGATGATGTGATGGCTGATGACATGGTGAAAAAAAATATGATTATGTGGTCCCAGAATATAGGCCGTAATATTAATTTTGAAGAGTGGGAGCAGATTTGGTGGAAAAATATAAAACTAACTAATGTTGTGTCATATAAAGAGAACATTATAAGATGTTGTATAGATGGTATATTACACCAGATAGATTAGCTAAACAAAATGTTAATTGCTCTGATAAATTGCTGGAAATGTAAAAATTAGATTGGTTCTTTTTATGACGTGTGGTGGCTATGTGATGTTACAAAGAGATATTGGAGATGGATTCATGAGATAATGGAAAAAATAATAAGAACTGATATTCCGTTTACTCCAGAGATACTGTTATTGAATATATTTCCGAAAGACTTTGATAAAGCAGATAGGTATTTGATAGTTCATATGTCGACAGCTGCAAGGATAGTATATGCCAAATATTGGAAAATAATGGAAATACCAACGAAACAAGAGTACGTGAACAAGCTATTTGAAACGGCGGAAAATGACAAACTGACACTTGAGATTAGAGCCGGTACAGAATGGACTTTTCAAAAAACTTGGAAGAGATTCTACGATTGGTATAATGTAAGTGTAACTGATAG